>NC_048569.1:61155670-61313170 GCF_013265735.2 Oncorhynchus mykiss | reverse complement strand
GAGAGGGAGAGACAGAGGGAGAGACAGAGGGAGAGACAGAGGGAGAGACAGAGGGAGAGGGAGAGACAGAGGGAGAGACAGAGACAGAGACAGAGGGAGAGACAGAGGGAGAGACAGAGACAGAGACAGAGGGAGAGACAGAGGGAGAGACAGAGGGAGAGACAGAGGGAGAGACAGAGACAGAGACAGAGGGAGAGACAGAGGGAGAGACAGAGGGAGAGACAGAGGGAGAGACAGAGGGAGAGACAGAGGGAGAGACAGATGGAGAGACAGAGGGAGAGACAGAGACAGAGACAGAGGGAGAGGCAGAGGGAGAGACAGAGACAGAGACAGAGGGAGAGACAGAGGGAGAGACAGAGACAGAGACAGAGGGAGAGACAGAGGGAGAGACAGAGGGAGAGGCAGAGGGAGAGACAGAGACAGAGACAGAGGGAGAGACAGAGGGAGAGACAGAGGGAGAGACAGAGGGAGAGACAGAGACAGAGACAGAGGGAGAGACAGAGGGAGAGACAGAGGGAGAGACAGAGGGAGAGACAGAGACAGAGACAGAGGGAGAGACAGATGGAGAGACAGAGGGAGAGACAGAGACAGAGACAGAGGGAGAGACAGAGGGAGAGACAGAGGGAGAGACAGAGGGAGAGACAGAGGGAGAGACAGAGGGAGAGGGAGAGACAGAGGGAGAGACAGAGACAGAGACAGAGGGAGAGACAGAGGGAGAGACAGAGACAGAGGGAGAGACAGAGGGAGAGACAGAGGGAGAGACAGAGGGAGAGACAGAGGGAGAGACAGAGACAGAGACAGAGGGAGAGACAGAGGGAGAGGCAGAGAGAGAGGGAGAGACAGAGGGAGAGACAGAGACAGAGGGAGAGACAAAGGGAGAGGCAGAGGGAGAGGCAGAGGGAGAGACAGAGGGAGAGACAGAGGGAGAGACAGAGGGAGAGACAGAGGGAGAGACAGAGGGAGAGGCAGAGGGAGAGGGAGAGACAGAGGGAGAGACAGAGACAGAGACAGAGGGAGAGACAGAGGGAGAGGCAGAGAGAGATCACTCGTTTAATCTTGTGTAGGCTTTATTATCAGCAACATACTTCAGAAGGACAATAACCACAGTGACACTGCCTGCTATTGAAGAGTGCATTTCTCTCATAGCAGAGGTCCCTAGGGAGGATGTGGGTGCTAGCTAAAGGTCAGGTGGGAAGTTGATTGAGTGAATGTGTCGTTACCTGTGTATATGTACATCCTCGCTCGCTGAACCACTTTTCTTCCTACCCTACTTACATCTTCCTAGAGGCATCTCCTCTGTGCCTGTTGTTGTTTAAGAGCTGTCATTACTCTGTGTCAGTCCATACCGCTGGAGAAAGACCTGTGTTGAGACACATCAGCTTCTTGTTCAGTAAAAGGGAACAGTGAAACAGTCTACAGTATCTATCACTTTCTTTTTTCCTTCTGTTTGTGTTGTGTGACTGCCTGTGTTGTGTGACTGCCTGTGTTGTGTGACTGTCTGTGTTGTGTGACTGCCTGTGTTGTGTGACTGCCTGTGTTGTGTGACTGTCTGTGTTGTGTGACTGTCTGTGTTGTGTGACTGCCTGTGTTGTGTGATTCTCTGTGTTGTGTGACTGTCTGTGTTGTGTGACTGTCTGTGGCTGTGTCTGTGACTCGCTGTACTGTGCAGCAATATGAGAACTGGCGGGAGAACCAGCCGGACAACTTCTTTGCGGGTGGAGAGGACTGTGTGGTGATGATCGCCCACGAGAACGGCAAGTGGAACGACGTGCCCTGCAACTACAACCTGCCCTACGTCTGCAAGAAGGGAACAGGTGAGAGGGAGAAAGAGGCGAGGGGTTGTAGAGAGAGAGAGGGGGCGAGAGGGACTGAGAGTTTGAAAGGGATAGCGAGGGGAGGAAAAGTAAGTGGGTGAGAGAATGAAACAGTTGAAGAGGATATTATGCTTCCGCTGTGCTTTAAATACTTTAAAGGATACTTATAAGTATTCTGTCATCTTAGGCCTCTTCAATCAGTCAGTCTGGACCACAGGCTAACACTGATCATTACAGCTCACCTCCAAGCGCAGTCAGCTCACTTGTAGCTCTGCTTTCACACCTAAGGCAGCTCCTTACAGAGATGGCCTTACTGTCAGATCAAGGGATGAGACTTCTTCAGAACATTTAATCCACATAAAAATGATCCTCCTTTGTATGAAACATTGTTGGAAGAGTTTCACACAAAGTTTTGGGGCTGACTAGTAAAGTGTCTGTGTCACATGACCAGACTTCTGTGGATCTGCTCTGTCATGGTGCTGTGAGATGCCAGAGAAGTGCGCATCCTAACATGCTCCTCTGTGGGCTTATTAGAGCAGACGGTCTTCAATTGCATTTGGGGCAGACAGAGAGACAGGGTATTAATAGCCAGCCAGGTAGATGTTTGTAGGTTTATTGAGACGACTGGCCAGACTCCAGAGCTGTGTTTAAGGAAATGGAGGATCGGGTCACTGCTAGATCCTCTTGGGTACCGATTTCAACTGGCCTCAGGCTAGAAACATTATTTAGTTCATCTGAATGGTCACCAGAATTAGAGTTATAAAACTTAACAGTTAGTTAAGTTCCTTGTGCCACATAGTTAGATAAGTCCCTCATGCCACAGAGTTAGATAAGTCCCTCATTCCACAGAGTTAGATAAGTCCCTCATGCCACAGAGTTAGATAAGTCCCTCATGCCACAGAGTTAGATAAGTCCCTCATGCCATAGAGTTAGATAAGTCCCTCGTGCCACAGAGTTAGATAAGTCCCTCATGCCACAGAGTTAGATAAGTCCCTCATGCCATAGAGTTAGATAAGTCCCTCGTGCCACAGAGTTAGATAAGTCCCTCACGCCACAGAGTTAGATAAGTCCCTCATGCCACAGAGTTAGATAAGTCCCTCATGCCACAGAGTTAGATAAGTCCCTCATGCCACAGAGTTAGATAAGTCCCTCATTCCACAGAGTTAGATAAGTCCCTCATGCCACAGAGTTAGATAAGTCCCTCATGCCACAGAGTTAGATAAGTCCCTCACGCCACAGAGTTAGATAAGTCCCTCACGCCACAGAGTTAGATAAGTCCCTCATACCATAGAGTTAGATAAGTCCCTCATGCCATAGAGTTAGATAAGTCCCTCATACCATAGAGTTAGATAAGTCCCTCATGCCATAGAGTTAGATAAGTCCCTCATGCCACAGAGTTAGATAAGTCCCTCATACCATAGAGTTAGATAAGTCCCTCATGCCACAGAGTTAGATAAGTCCCTCATGCCACAGAGTTAGATAAGTGTGGTGTCACTGCTCTCGAGTCGGATCAACTTTCCACTGTATGTTATTTGTCTCATCACAGAGGTGCAACCCATTGCTGGTGACACACTGTCACAGGTCTAACTTAATACCTCGAATCGGGAAGCTGACCTTCAGTCAATCAGTCAGTGGCAGCATTCCATTACCGCCTCTTCTACTCTGTCGTGCTGTTGTTCTCTTGGGTCTGCTCATCAGGGGCCGTATGGCATGGTTGGCTGATTACTGCCGTGTGGCTAACACTCAGGCCTGTCCCTCTGAGAGAGAGGCAGTATCCAATCAGTGACAAACGTCATCTGGGTGATTAGTGTTACCCATAATGCCATGGGGAAGAGCACAGAACAGGCAGGTGTGAGCCACCCTGATTAGGAGGATGGGTTGTGGCGAAGGCATCTCGCTCTCACACACACACGCACGCATGCGCACACACGCGCACGCACGCACGCACGCACACACACACACACACACACACACACACACACGCACGCATGCGCACACACACGCACGCACGCACGCACACACACGTATATAAACAGAATATTATCAAATATTCACATACTTATTCATATACAGTTCCAAATATTGTCTAATAGACACATAGCCCAAGTCCAGACCAGAGTACACTGGTCCTTCGGGGCGGTGTCTCTACCTGCCTTCTACCAAGTGTACATTTTCTCCTGCACCTTTCTTCTGGGGACAGAGAAGCAGCTCACCCTGACACCCACCCAGGACACACACTATCACACACAGTTCACCACAACTCTGCTGCCTGCCTGCCTTCTGTGACTGTAGCTGGTCAATACATTGGCTAAGATTGGAGTGTGTGTGGACATACCCAGCTCACCCCTGTCTAATCTGCTGAGACATGTTAGACGTTGATTGTAAAGATGTAGCCCACCGGGCTCGGAGAGTGCTGGATGGATCCAGGCTTCAACTGTCTCCAGCTTTCAAAAGGAAACTAAATCAGCCTGACACACACGCACACACAGTCCTGCGTGCCTGCCAGGCATCCCCAGCCCAGCCCCAGTCAGTAAGATCTGGGTGGTGTTATTGAGTGCCATGCCTGGTCCTGTGACTATTGATCTGTTGCCACAGCTGCAAACTAGTGTCAGTAATGTCCGTCCTAGTCTATGTTACTGCACACTAAACAGAGGGAGTGAAAACGGTGCTTTTCTGGTTGGCTGAGTATGAGGTGTGAGATGTTACTGCAATCACTGTACTGGCAGTCTAAACAAAACCTGTTAACACAATTTAAAGATTTTTTTTGCGCTATTAAAAGTGGGGTAATCTGATATGGTTAAGCGTTATTATGTTGTCTAATAATATCCTGGTTAGGTAATAGCCTACAGGGAATTACGTAGAATTGATGGTATTATGGTGTGAACAGTATATGGTTCTTGTAGCCTGCCTTTTAATCACACTTCTGTACTGCAGTAGGGCCTTAGTGCTCTGTACTGCAGCCCCTGTCCTTAGTGCTCTGTACTGCAGCCCCTGTCCTTAGTACTCTGTACTGCAGTAGGGCCTTAGTGCTCTGTACTGCAGCCCCTGTCCTTAGTACTCTGTACTGCAGTAGGGCCTTAGTGCTCTGTATTGCAGTAGGGCCTTAGTGCTCTGTACTGCAGCCCCTGTCCTTAGTACTCTGTACTGCAGTAGGGCCTTAGTGCTCTGTACTGCAGCCCCTGTCCTTAGTACTCTGTACTGCAGTAGGGCCTTAGTGCTCTGTACTGCAGCCCCTGGCCTTAGTGCTCTGTACTGCAGTAGGGCCTTAGTGCTCTGTACTATAGCCCCTGGCCTTAGTACTCTGTACTGCAGCCCCTGGCCTTAGTACTCTGTACTGCAGCCCCTGACCGTAGTGCTCTGTACTGCAGTAGGGCCTTAATGCTCTGTACTGCAGTAGGGCCTTAGTGCTCTGTACTGCAGCCCCTGGCCGTAGTGCTCTGTACTGCAGCCCCTGGCCTTAGTGCTCTGTACTGCAGTAGGGCCTTAGTGCTCTGTACTGCAGTAGGGCCTTTACAGACTGGCGTTAAGCTGAATTCCTACTTTTAGAAGGCCAGACCTCCCACTGGGCCCATACTGCAGTCACAGACCCTGTGTGGAAAGCTGGACAATACATCCTTCCCTCCTTCCCTCCCTTCCTCTACTCCTTGGAGTTGGCTCTGATCTGGTAGTTCTGCATTAGTGTTGGCTATGTAAGGGACACCTCATCTCCACCATGTTCCAGATGAGAGGTCGTCGATTACTTCAAGGAAGGGAAAGAAGCACTTCCACTTAGTCTACAGCTGGGTTGGTGACTGTTTAGGGGTTAGAAACTCACTGAGGGCTTTAGGTTTCAACCGCAGGGCTGCCATCTAGGGGAACGACAGAGGAACTGCACCGTCACCCCAGTCACCCCTCCTCATCCCTCATCTCTCATTCGCCCTCCCTCTAATCCGGCCAATGAGCAGTAAGCATGGGTGCATTCCTGACACCTGTCACACACTGTGGCCCCTGAGGGCCCAATCCCTTCTGAAAGGTCGGGGTAGACAAAGTTACCCGGGACACTGAAGTCTAAAGTCAGTTTGGTGTTTTCCTCCCAGATAGTGAAGATAAGGTTTGGTGGAGGGGAAGCTGATCCTAGATCTGTGCCTATGGGCAACAGCCAGAGCTGAAAGGTCAGTGAGTCAGTGGGATGCCTCACTGGGCTAAGCGCCCTGTAGGGTCTGTCTGGTGTCTCAACCACTTTGCTTGTCTGTCTGTCTGTCCCCCCTCCTCACATCAACACAACGCTCTAGGAGATAACAACAGCCCACACAGACTAGCACAGACACACACATGACTCATCTCTTTGGTTTCCTTTGAACTTTAGATATGTGTGTGTTGTGTGCCGTCAACAGTTTTGAAGAGTGGAGGGAAATGTTCTTTAAAACAGGGCTCTTCAACTGTCTCTTGTTCAGGGACAAGGGCAAAAACAGAATGGGGAAAGACTGGGTGACGACTGATGACTGTGAATGGTGATATACATGTTAGGACCACGTTGTTATGATGTACCACTTCTCCATTTCTCGCTCTCTTTCTCCATTGGGCAGTGCTGTGTGTCAACCCTCCCACCGTGAAGAACGCCTTTCTGATTGGTCGTAAGCGGTCCCACTATGACATCCACTCAGTGGTGCGTTACCAGTGTGCCGACGGGTTTCTCCAACGCCACGTCCCCACGGCCAAGTGTCGTGCCAACGGCAAATGGGAGCGGCCGAAAATCATCTGCACTATGAGTGAGTGACCAAGACTGTTAAAGGGCTTTAAGTTTTATCTCTATGGGATAAATGATCAAATACAGTGGAGGAATGGAAACTTAAAATGAGACTGAACTCAAATACAAGAATCTCCATAGAAGTTGTAGCATGTACTGGAATTTGACACACTTTTTGTTCAGATAGAGGTTGCGTGACGACGGTAATGTAATTTGAGTGTAGATAAAACTAAGTTATAGCCCTTGTTCTGTTGAGATAGTGTATCGCTCCAAAGTGTGATTGACAGCCAGGGGTTTGGAGGAATGCCAGCAACACAGAGAAGAAACATTTCATTTTACTATCCTCCCATGAGGAGTAAAACTCGCTCTGCCGAACGACGGAAACATCCATCTTTCTTTATGACAGCAGAATCATTCATATTGTAGGATTGTATCAATGTTTGCCCTTTTTAAGAAGTTATGAGCAAACAAGTATTTCCCATTTCCCCTTTCGGCTCGTACTGACAAATAATGAATTGCTGCTGTTTGAACTGGAGAGAAAATATGGAGCCTTATTTCGTATTTGGTGCATTTCGAGTGTAATGTTGTTTTCCTGCTAGAGTCGTTTGTTAGTCATTATTATCATGGCAAGGTAGACCTTCTGTTGGCAAACCTAACCCAGGACCAATGGATCCAATTTGGCAGCACAACACAGGAAGGAAGCGGCTCACTCAGGACGTGAGTGGGAGGACAGTCCTATGCTAATACATGTAGAGAGCTAGTAATATGAAGTTGAGTGGAGAAGACACGTTAGGCAGAGGGGCTGATGTTGAGAGCTGTATGTCTGTGGTGTTGACCTCTCACCCCCCTCCTCTCACATCTCATATCCCTCTCTCACTCTGTCACTCCACTTTACCTGTCACACCCCCCTCTACTCCCTCCCATCCGGTCTCTTTCTCCTGACTCATCCCCCCTCACACCCTTTCACTCCCTTGTGTCTCTCTCCAGCCCGGGGAGCACAGCGCTACAGGCGGCACCATGACCATCACAACGGCCGACGGGAGCGCAGAAAGCACAAGAAGCACGGCCATGGACACGGAGAGGGGGGGCACCATGGAGGGGATCAGGGCCACAGGCATGGGCACGGGCAGGGGAACGCTCATGCCCACATCTGAACCAAAAACGTCCACTGCCCGAACCTCGCCTCGCTGCCCAGTCTCCCTCCTCTACCCCTCTCTACCCCCTCTCCTGCCCTGTTCCTGACCCCACAACCTGGCTCCTAGAGCCAGCCTGTATCATACTCAACTCTGAGGCCTGACAGCCGACTGCTAGGCATCACTGAGACAATAACAATCTCTTTGTACTCTTCTTTAATTTCACTGCTTTTCTTTTCTGCCTCCCTCCCCCCTCCCTCCCTCTCCCTCCCCCCTCCCTCCCTCCCCCTCCCTCCCTCTACCTCCCCCCTCCCTCCCCCCCTCTCTCCCTCCCCCCCCCCCCCCCCCCTCCCTCCCTCCCTCCCTACTTTTATCAAGTCAACGAGGACCCAGGATATGGGGCTTTGCTCACCTGTTCAAATCTTAAGAGGTTTCTTTTGTGTCCTTCTATTTTTACATTATCGTGGAGGTTTAGTACAAACTGTAAATAGTGACAACATCAGAAAATCCTGTATCGAACCAGAAGAGTCGGGGAATACATTAACATGCAATCCATGTTTTTCAATTGTTCATTCGAACCTTGTTTTTAACAGATGTCTGACTGTATTTCTTGACTTTGCTGTTTTTGGTTAGCTCTCTGGAAGACCTTTTGCTCAATGACCTACAACAGTTATTCTGAACAGATTTAGCTACGTGCTTTCTTTGACACGGGCAGTTCTACTGGTTTTGATCGACTAGCATTGTATCTCATCATTGTTACGACGGTCACTTTTAACTGGGTATAGAGGAAAACCGAGAAAGCGCAGTTAGCCTCTATCCAAATCGACCTCACGCCACTGAGGTCGATCCAGAAGCTCAAATCTCTCCCCGTAGTGGCAGTCCATGTTTCTTCTAACAATCATCATCCTACTGTTTCCTTTCTAAGTCATTCTGTGTTCCTGCTTCACTACTAGAGGAGATAGCTAGTAAGGAGTCGAGAAACCCAACCCAGAATAGGCCAGATTATGACTAGCCTCTCTAAGTCTGGTTTCCCAGCTAGCTATTAGGCAATGATCCTTCATCAGAATTCTCTCATACCCATCACCACGCTCTCATATTCCGTCTGTGTCCCGGTGTCAATGGTCTGTTCGTCTTCCATTTTGGAGTTCTACTACTCTGGCCTGCTGAGGAGAAATTGTTCTGTCAGACTGTCAGAGAGAGAAAAGGAGAGGGGGAGGAATAGAGAGAGAAGAGCGGGGAATTCGGACTCTTAATTGCAGTCGCCCCGTTCTCCAGCACATCAAACAGAGAGATGACAGGGCTCTCTCTGCAGCCGGCGGGTACAGAGCTGGGCCCATAATTATCTTTTTAAAGTAGTGCAGATGGGGGCATAATGCCGGGATGAACACACACTCTGCCCCACCCGAAGAGGAGTAAGCTGAGCTAATGTCCTAGTGTATGGATCTGGCTTTAAATACAGAAAACCAGAGTTGTGGTGGCTGGGTTCAGAGGCCAGTCTCAGTGAGGTTTGTGTGTGGGCGACAGTGACAGCGACAGGGCCCACAGAAAATTCTAGAAACATTTGAGACGGTTAGAAGAGGTAAAACAACCTTGTATTTCTGGACCAGTGGTTCAGAATGGTACCAGGAAACGCATGGTTTTAAACAGAGCTGTCCTGTCTGCTGCAGCCCGGAGCTGGCTGGGATAAGACCCGTGCCACCTCTTCTCTCTACAGCGGGTAGAAAAAGGAGACATGTTTTATTTTTACTGCACGATCCGACTGATTCTCGAAAGCTCCTTTATCGCCTTTACGCAATTCCTCTGAGCTTACGCCCCCCCCCTTCCTTTCTCTCTCTGTCTCTCCCTCCTCTCTTCCTCTCTCCCTTGTCTTTCATCCTCATCCCTTTATCCACCTTGTCAATGACACAGACAGGCCCCGAAAGAGAGAAAAGAGAGCAAGCTCCAATATCAGTACAATTCATCTCCCTTAAAGCATGCTTAATTAATGAAGAGGTTATCATCGTGACCTTTGTCCCTGGCTGTGATGACAGGGGCTTTGCTCTGACGGACGGGGAGCCACAGGCCTGTCACAGCTCCTCACGCTCCTTACGTCTTTTAGATGTCAGTCTACTATCGGCTTTTCTTTCTATCCCGTCTCCCATTCCAGACAATGGATTGACCGTGGATGGGGGCTCCTTAGGCATTTAAATCAGCTGAGATTATCCTAAAGATACCGTGATGACTATAACTACTATGGGGTTAAGCAGGACAGTATGTGTCTGTCTCTTACAGTAGTACGAGGGACGGAGTGCGTGTGTGACAGGAAGAACACATATGAAGAGGTGATTGGATCTCTCTCACACAAGGTGGACAGAAGTGTAAAACGAACAAACCGAGACTCTGCTGAGATCGAGCCTGGGCTGGACAGATGTTGGCTATGATTAAGGAGTATAGATGGAGTGTAGGTGTAGGCCGACCTATGTGTCTGGCTGGCTGTCAGTCATCCTCTAGTCTAGGAGGCTGCTGTTATCACTGCACCAGACCAGCTGCTTATTGGTGGATCTCCTAGAGCAATGGGTCAACTCAGCTCACTGTGCTCTGTGGATGGTGTCAGCTTGCTCCGATGCACACAGACTCTCCAGACACATACTGTCTCTCCATCACAGAAACAAATGTTCTCTCTTTCCCTATCTGACACTCTCTCGCCCACTCTTTCCCTATCCGACACTCTCTCGCCCTCTCTTTCCCTATCCCCTCATAAACATATACGTCCTCGTTTCAGATTCGCTTCAGATTCGAACATACACACACAGAGCCGCCCTTTCTCCAGCTCCAGACAGCACCCTCTCTCTCACCCACTCTCCCTCTCACCCACTCTCCCTCTCTACCACTCTCCCTCTCACCCACTCTCCCTCTCACCCACTCTCCCTCTCATCCACTCTCCCTCTCTACCACTCTCCCACTCTCCCTCTCACCCACTCTCCCTCTCACCCACTCCCCCTCTCACCCACTCTCCCTCTCTACCACTCTCCCTCTCTACCACTCTCCCTCTCACCCACTCTCCCTCTCACCCACTCTCCCTCTCACCCACTCCCCCTCTCACCCACTCCCCCTCTCACCCACTCTCCCTCTCACCCACTCTCCCTCTCACCCACTCTCCTTCTCACCCACTCTCCCTCTCACCCACTCTCCCTCTCACCCACTCTCCCTCTCACCCACTCTCCCTCTCTACCACTCTCCCTCTCTACCACTCTCCCTCTCACCCACTCTCCCTCTCACCCACTCTGCCGTCTGATGCCCTGAAGGCAGGCAGACGGCTGGGACGATGGGATCGCTACTTCATTGCGATGAGCCTTAATTATGAAGACGAGTCACTAAACAACAGAGGTCGCCCACAGCTGTCTGCTGCATGGCATGGTCGGCACGCCTGCAGGAGGAATGGCTTCACAACCATCTGGGCTTCTTCTTTAGGCTATAGCCAGCACTTCACCTTAATTGCTACGGAGCCATTCTCATCACACAGGCTCTTGGTTCCCTGTTGGGAGGGGGAGGGAGGGAGGGAGGGAGGGAGGGAGGTCTACAGAAACACACAGATGCATACTCATATAGAGAGAGATCTTCTTAGAACTACGTCAGAGCAGTATCTATATCTCTGCATGGTCGGCAAACTGTGAGTGTGTGGATGAGTGGATGCGCAGTCAGGTAGCATGTGATTGGATCAGAGGGTTAGAGCAATGGAGAAGTTCACTTTCTGTCGTCTGTCTCGGGTAGCAACAGACGAGCAGCCGGAGAGGAAGGAAACTGTTAGTTTTCTGAAGCACAAGCTGTAATGATGCGGAACTTTGCCCTTTTGTATTTACACTGTTGTAGGAGTGTGAGAAGGAGGACAGGAGTGTGGCAGGAGCAGAGAGGAGCAGGGAGTGAGTACCTCCAGTTCATCTGAGCCCTGTGTTAGCAGCAAGCATCCATCAATGACTACATACACTGCTTTAGTATAAACAGAGGGTGTGTGTGTGTGTGTGTATTACTAGTATTACTAGTATTAGGAAAGCATGCATAGCAAACAAATATGAGATGAGCATAGGTGGATGAGGGGAGATTGTTCTTAGAACAGCTAAACAGAAAACGAGCCAGTGTCAGCGGAACAGCAAGGAACCACCACTCATCTCCTCTCCTCTCCCCTCCTCGCCTGTCCTCATTTCATGCCTCCTGTCCTCTCTCTCCTCTCGCCTCCTCTCCTGTCCTCATTTCATGCCTCCTGTCCTCTCTCTCCTCTCCCCTCCTCTCGGTGCTGGTCGCCAGTAGCCCAGTGAGGACAGGTAATCCCGACACTAAACAGCAACACGGCTCTCTACTGTAGGTCACTGTCATCTCATTACAAGCTGCTTTCTACCGCAGTGTGCTGGTGAATGAGATGACAGCTCTGTAGCAGCAGAGGCATCAGAAACACCACTGTGTCAGGACTGGCTCAAGGCCATCAACCAATGGGATTCTCAGCATAGCCGCGGTCCTGTGGTGAGGAAACCTGCTTTCTGACTGCTAGAGGGTAATGTGTCACCTGTTATGATATTAACCCTGGGAGAGGTCTCAAGTCAAGGGTAATGATATTTACTCTATAAAGCCAGACCAGCTATAGTACATATGATAATGTGGTTGTTTTTATGAGAGAATGTATTCTACGTACAACTGTATACTACCCATATCAGATGTTAACCTTCTGACAATGACAAACTGATCAGACTGGGGAATGACTATTGCATCTGCTGTCACTGAGACGCCTCGTTGATTTCATGGTTAGTCTGTCTGAGGTACTAGTTAGGTTGTCTGTGAGACTGGCAGCATGACTTGATGGGCTTACTGCATATTTGCTTATTGTTAGCTATCCTCATCAGTGTCTTTGTAAGCTGGCTTTTTGAACTCTTTCCTTTCATGGTTCATTTTCATTTGGGCTGTTCTCTCTCCCCGTGTGTTTTAACCCTAGAACGCCCTTTTGACATTGTGTGTGTTTGTGTGGTTGTTTTGACCCCAAGATCAATTCCTTTTGTTTAACATGATATTCCCATAGCATAGAAAATGTTACCCATATCTACCAACACTAGGTATTCTTCGTGCATAGATATGGGAACCACGTTGACATGTTAGTTTATAATCTGTCCTAATTGATGTGCAATCCCCTTGATAGCCCAGAATTAGTTTTATCTGGAGTGTTAAAATGATTTTGAAGCATTAGCTGTTAAGAGCTCATTTCCCCTTTTTGTATATGGTTACATACAGTACAGTACAGTACTGTAGAGCGCTGCATACTGTAAACTGAGTTAACATTTTGTCACTGTCAAGGAACCAGCACTCTTATAGGAAGGAAGCTACAAGCGGAGAGAATGGAAAACAAGGGGTCCAGACGCGTAGTAGCCGAGACCACAAAGCACCCCTCTCCACTCCTCCTCTTCTACCTCTCTGTGATGTAAATACTCTGTGGGACTTTTTCTCCAAAATCCTTTCAACTCTTGGCGTGTTTGTTGCTTGGACTCCATGGACCTTATTCATACAGTCTCAGCTCCCAATGCTCCCGTTCACCAGACCGACGGGAGAGACACGGCCGCCGCTGACGCATCATCAAAAGGAGACGTTCATTTGGGAAGCCTGAAGTGTCACATTACAGTTCTCACAGCACACCGCCTCCCCCCGGGACGCAGCCGCGCTACAGGGACCTACGGCACAAGCACAGATACGCTGTGTGACGATGACGATGACGTGACGGGCTGAGTGAATCTGGTCCTCAAGTATTAATCCGTATTTATTGATGTTCTTATGAATTCCAGTCCTGTCACATTGTAAGATATTCTTTACGAGACAAATGATCATTAAAAAAGGTTGATTGGACCCATTATATTCGGTGTGTTGGTTGTTTGGATGCTTGGATGTTCATCTAGTACTGTACACCACAGACAACGACATGCTGTGTGGCCTTGGTGATCAAGTCCATGGATATGGTTAGTTACGGACATGGTTGTTTCATCAAATGTTGACCTGCACGACTTTTCAAGGACACACAGTCTGAAATTCTGTCAGAAAAGTGACTTTTCACAATAGTGTATTGTGATGGTAACACAAACGATTATTCATTGGAACATGATGTTACACTATAAGAACCAAATATCTTTCATTTGGGATTAGAAAAAGATCAGGACAGCTTTGCAGATTCAGTTCCTATTGGGCAGAACATACAGTGCCTTTGGAAAGTATTCAGACCCCTTAACTTTTTACACATGTTGGTACATTACAGCCTTATTCTAAAATGGATTTAAAAAACATTTTCCCCATCAATCTACATACAATAGCCATAATGACAAAGCAAAAACAGGTTTTTAGAAATGTTTGCTAATTAATTAAAAAAATAAAATAAACTGAAATATCACATTTACATAAGTATTCAGACCCTTTACTCAGTATTTTGTTGAAGTACCTTGTCACGATTTCCGCCGAAGTCGGTCCCTCTCCTTGTTCGGGCGATGTTTGGCGGTCGACGTCAACGACCTTCTAGCCATCACTGATCCATTTTTAATTTTCCTTTGGTTTTGTCTTGTCTTCCATCACACCTGGTTCCAATCCCATCAATTACATGTTGTGTATTTAACCCTCTGTTTCCCCTCATGTCCTTGTCGGTGATTGTTTGTTGTATGTTTGGTGATAGTTATGTTCTGGTGTGCGATGGGTTTTGCACCCTCTTATTTTATTTTGTATATGTTGGTTTCCAGAGTTTTTAAATGTTTTTATTAAACAGCTCCGTTTATACCAAGTTCACTCTCCTGTGCCTGACTTCCGTGCCACCAACACGCACCCATTACACACCTTTGGCAGCGATTACAGCCTTGAGTCTTCTTGGGTATGATGCTACAAGCTTGGCACACCTGTATTTGGGGAGTGTCTCCCATTCTTCTCTGCAGATCCTCTCAAGCTCTGCCAGGTTGGATGGGGAGAGTTGCCGCACAGATATTTTCAGGTCTCTCCAGAGCTGTTCGATCGGGTTCAAGTTTGGGCTCTGGCTGGGCCACTCAAGGACATTCAGAGACTTGTCTCGAAGCCAATCCTGCATTGTCTTGGCTGTGTGCTTAGGGCCATTGTCCTGTTGGAAGGTAAACATTCGCACCAGTCTGAGGTCCTGGGCATTCTGGAGCAGGTTTTCATCAATAATTTCTCTGTTCTTTTCTCTGTTCATCTTTGCCTCGATCCTGACTAGTCTCCCAGTCGCTGCCACTGAAAAACATCCCCACATCAGGATGCTGAAACCATGCTTCACTGTAGGGATGGTGCCAGGTTTTCTCCAGACGTGACGCTTGGCATTCAGGCCAAAGAGTTCAATTTTGGTATCATCAGACCAGAGAATCTTGTTTCTCATGGTCTGAGAGTCTTTAGGTGCCTTTTGGCAAACTCAGAGTGGACTGTCATGTGCCTTTTACTGAGGAGTGGCTTCTGTCTGGCCACACTACCATAAAGGCCTGATTGGTGGAGAGCTGCAGAGATGCTTGTCCTTCTGGAAGGTTCTTCCATCTCCACAGAGGAACTCTAGAGCTCATTCAGAGTGACCATCGGGTCACCTCCCTGACCAAGGCCCTTCTCCACCAATTGCTCAGTTTGGCCAGGTGGCCAGCTCTAGGAAGAGTCTTGGTGGTTCCAAACTTCTTCCATTTAAGAATGATGGAGGCCACTGTAATCAAGCCTACCACTGTAGTGTCGTCCGCAAACTTGATGATTGAGTTGGAGGCGTGCATGGCCACACAGTCGTGGGTGAACAGGGAGTACAGGAGAGGGCTCAGACGCACCCTTGTGGAGCCCCAGTGTTGAGGATCAGCAGAGTGGAGATGTTGTTACCTACTCTCACCACCTGGGGGCGGCCCATCAGGAAGTCCAGTACCCAGTTGCACAGGGCGGGGTCGAGACCCAGGGTCTCGAGCTTGATGACGAGTTTGGAGGGTACTATGGTGTTAAATGCTGTTCTGTAGTCGATGAACAGCATTCTTACATAGGTATTCCTCTTGTCCAGATGGGTTAGGGCAGTGTGCAGTGTGGTTGCGATTGAGTCGTCTGTGGACCTATTGGGGCGGTAAGCAAATTGGAGTGGGTCTAGGGTGTCAGGTAGGGTGGAGGTGATATGATCCTTCACTAGTCTCTCAAAGAGGGCTACGGGGCGGTAGTCGTTTAGCTCAGTTACCTTAGCTTTCTTGGGAACAGGAACAATGGTGGCCCTCTTGAAGCATGTGGGGACAGCAGACTGGGATAAGGATTGATTGAATATGTCCGTAAACACACCAGCCAGCTGGTCTGCGCATTATCTGAGGACGCGGCTGGGGATGCCGTCTGGGCCTGCAGCCTTGCAAGGGTTAACACGTTTAAATGTACTTACTTATGTACTTATGTAAATAAGGTATTTCTGTAAAAAAAATATATATAATGTGCAAATATTTCTAAAAACCTGTATTTGCTTCACCATTATGGGTTATTTTGTGTCGATTGCTGAGGATTAAAAAAAACGTAACGTAATGTAGAAAAAGTCAAGGGGTCTGAATACTTTCCAACCCAAAAACCAAAACACAACGAAAACAAACCTGCCAACACGTTTATAGAGTCACAAGCTTCATGTAGTCATTGTGTGCTAGGAATATGGGACCAAAGTCTAAACTTTTGACCTCTTTTGTACACTATAAGTGAAATTTGTCCAAACAGTTGACATCTTCAAATGGAGGGACGACATCTTTAACGTGCTTTCATTTCTGAACGATGAAACAGATATGTATAAAAATACCCTCAAGTAAAAGGTGATCTCAAATCCCAAATGCTGGAGTATGTCGACAAATGTACCATTTTAGCATCACTGTCCAAATACATACAGACGTGGGTGGACATGCAAAGTAAGTCGTTTGTTTCATTAAAGCCTCGAGCAAACTGTAGCTTTGCAAAGAATACAGATATGTGTTTCTCTCTCATAGGAATACATTTCTCCAATGCAGAGAAATCAATACTACTGACAAAACTAGCACAAGTTATTGAGCAGGTCTCTCCAGACATCTGCTGAAAGTAGAGAAAAAGAAGGGATGGAGTGAGAGAAAGATATGGCTGCACGTGTTTGTGTGTGTGAATCGTTCAGAAAACACCACGTTGTCTTGTTCTCGGTTTGCTGCAACATCCTCAAAATGGCAAACACAACATACTGAAAAACAAGGACATCCAACAATGCTGACCAGAATAATAATTAGGGATAGCTGATATGTTTCAAGACAATTGCCTCTCCTGTCTTTGTACTGCTAGACACTTCTCTCTCTCCCCCGATAGTTTTGACCTTTCCCCCTATAGTTTTTTTTACCTCAGTGCTGCATCAAGCCTTACCATTGGTGCCTTAGCAATGTGTCTATCTGTACAACCCGTTCTGTGTTTTGAATGAGTAATCACTGGAAAAGTTGTTTTCAGAGATTTCTGAGACACTATAAAGCGTGTGTGATGTTTGGTAGGCTGTGCGAGTTCCAAGGACATGCAGGACTCATTAGGAAGGCTGCTGAGGAGTTCACTTAATGCAGTATCGAACATGACCTTCAGTTCTCCTTCCACACAATAACAGCTCTGGGTTTGGAGCAGCCACTTCCAGCATTTATCCATCACATGAATCATATACTGTAGCTGTCGAGGCCTGTGTAACATTATACCTCTGTAGTCCAGAGGGTATGTTTGCATTCCAGAAGCATTAAAACCAGGGGCGCAACTTTGTTTTTAGAAGTGGGGGGGGCATAATTATTATTATTGTAATGAACATTTTTATCCAGTGATGATAAACACTTCAAACAGCCTGCCCAACCGTTGCCTCGTTTTGTATCACATTGACAATGACAACTGGGGGGGACAAAAATGCAATTTCAGAATGTGGGGGGGGGCATGTGAAAGTTGCACCCCTGATTGATACCAAGGCAGCTTGTTTCGTGGTTGAGGCCGTTGTTCTCTTCTCGGTATGTTTTACTGAAGACAGGTTTGAACAGTATTTTCTGCATACACCATCCATAACCTCTGACCTTGCTTGTGATCATCGAAATATGTCCCAGGACTGAGATCAGTGACAGTGGATAAACAACAAATATTCTTCCCTAATCACACTAATCTTGTTTCTGTGTCTGTACATTGGCCATTTGGCTGGCATAGCCAATCAACGATAACCTTTCACATCATAACTTAGAATCTCACTAAAGACTTTTACTCTTTCTCTGCGATGGAGTCAGCCCCAATAGCTTCTCCCAACAATTGGTGAGCCCTACAGCTTAGCCGAATAAAAAGGTTAAAATCCATCTTAAGTCTGTTTATCTTTCCCACAGCTACTTTGATCAATAGGCCAGTCCTCTAAGCTTCACCAGTGCAACTGCATTCACAACGATAATGATGTCTGCACAGATGGCGAAGCATCAGCCGCTAATAGCTTTTCGAGACGCAAAGCAAGCGAAACGTCATCCTGAGCCAGCCGGGCTGGCTCTCTCAGGCGGCTGCTCCCCCAGTTGTATTGTTGTGTTTCTACGAGTGATGATCTGGAAATCTGACTGTATTAAGCAGCTTACCGCATCACTTTACAACAGGATGTTCACACTTTGGGTGTGTACTTTACTTTTGTGCATTTTCTTTTGCTCTTAGGCCTACTTCTTGACTTGTATCCCGCTGTTCCATAGATGGGGGATAGATGTACTTTGTTAATTGCAGACCTCTTGTTCTGGCAAGGCATAACATGATATGTGGGATGGAGTAGGAGAAGTGTAGTATTAGGCTTCACACTGTGAATCACTAGACAGGCTTTATGGCTGTAGTGGGCTATCAGTAGATCAGGACAATGATATGCCCAGATCAGAGCTAGGGTCATGATCCCAGTTCAATATCATCTCAGTAACTTGTATATTCATGTTTTGATGAGCTCCAAAATACACTACATGACCAAAGTATGTGGACACCTGCTTGTTGAACATCTCATTCGTATAACAGCCTCCACTCTTCTGGGAAGGCTTTCCACGAGATGTTGGCACATTGCTGCAGGTCGGTTACTGATGTTGGGGCGATTATGCCTGGCTTGCAGTTGCCTTTCCAATTCATCCCAAAGGTGTTCGATGGGGTTGAGGTCAGGGCTCTGTACAGGCCAGTCAAGTTCTCCCACACCAATCTTGACAAACCATTTATGTATGGACCTCGCTTTGTGCACGGGGGCATTGTCATGCTGAAACAGGAAAGGGCCTTCACCAAACTTTTGCCACAATGTTGGAAGCACAGAATCGTCTAGAATGTCACTGTTTGCTGTAGCGTTGAGATTTCCCTTCACTGGAACTAAGGGGCCTAGACCTAACCATGAAAAACGGCTAGGACCATTATTCCTCATCCACCAAACTTTACAGTTGGCACTATGCATTCGGGCAGGTAGCGTTCTCCTGGCATCAACCCAGATGTGTCCTTCGGACTGCCAGATGGTGAAGCGTGATTCATCACTCCAGAGAATGCGTTTCTACTGCTCCAGAGTCCAATAGCGGTGAGCTTTACACCACTCCAGCTGACACTTGGCATTTCGCATTGTGATCTTAGGTTTGTGTGCGGCTGCTCGGCCATGGAAACCCATTTCATGAAGCTCCCGACCAACAGTTATTCTGCTAATGTTGCTTCCAGAGGCAGTTTGGAACTCTGTAGTGAGTGTTGCAACCGAGGACAGACAATTTTTACGGGTTACGCGCTTCAGCACTCGGCTGTCCCGTTCTGTGAGCTTGTGTGGCCTTCCACTTCGCGGCTGAGCCGTTGTTGCTCCTAGACTTTTCCACTTCACAATAACAGCACTGGTGCAGCTCTAGCAGGGCAGACATTTGACTAACTGACTTGTTGGTAAGGTGGCATCCTATGACGGTGCCACGTTGAAAGTCACTGAGCTCTTCAGTAAGGCCATTCTACTGCCAAAGTTTGTCTATGAAGATTGCATGGCTGTGTGCTTGATTTTATACACCTGTCAGCAAGGGGATTGGCTGAAATAGCTGAATCCACTAATTTGAAGGGGTGTCCACATGATTTTTGTATATATACAGTTGAAGTCGGAAGTTTACATACACCTTAGCCAAATACATTTAAACTCAGTTTTTCACAATTCCTGATATTTAGTCCTAGTAAAAATTCCCTGTTTTAGGTCAGTTAGGATCACCACTTTATTTTAAGAATGTGAAATGTCAGAATAATAGTAGAGAAAAGTATTTATTTCAGCTTTAATTTATTTCATCACATTCCTAGTGGGTCAGAAGTTTACATACACTCAATTAGTATATGTAACTGAGTCAGGTGTGTAGGCCTCCTTGCTCGCACACGCTTTTTCAGTTCTGCCCACACATTTTCTATGGGATTGAGGTCAGGGCTTTGCGATGGCCTCTCCAATACCTTTACTTTGTTGTCCTTAAACCATTTTGCTACAACTTTGGAAGTATGCTTGGGGTCATTGTCCATTTGGAAGACCCATTTGCGACCAAGCTTCAACTTCCTGACTGATGTCTTGAGATGTAGCTTCAATATATCCACAAAACTTTCCTTCCTCATGAAGCCATCTATTTTAAAGTGCACCAGTCCCTCCTGCAGCAAAGCACCCCCCACAACATGATGCTGCCACTTGCAAGCATCCCCCTTTTTCCTCCAAACATAACGATGGTCATTATGGCCAAACAGTTGTATTTTTGTTTTATCAGACATTTCTCCAAAAAGTGCAATCTTTGTCCCCATGTGCAGTTGCAAACCATAGTCTGGCTTTTTATGGCGGTTTTGGAGCAGTGGCTTCTTCCTTGCTGAGAAGCATTTCAGGTTATGTCAATATAGGACTCATTTTAATGTGGATATAGATACTTTTGTACCTGTTTCCTCCAGCATCTTCACAAGGTAATTTGTTGTTGTATTGGGATTGATTGCACTTTTCGCACCAAAGTACGTTCATCTCTAGGAGACAGAACGCTCCTTCCTGAGCGGTATGACAGCTGCATGGTCCCATGGTGTTTATACTTGCGTACTATTGTTTGTACAGATGAACGTGGAACCCTCAGGCATTTGGAAATTGCTCCCAAGGATGAACCAGACTTGTGGAGGTCTACAATTTTTTTCTGAGGTCTTGGCTGATTTCTTTGATTTTCCCATGATGTCAAGCAAAGAGACACTGAGTTTGATGGTAGGCCTTGAAATACATCAAGAGGTATACCTCCGATTGAGTCAAATTATGTCAATTAGCTTATCAGAAGCTTCTAAAGCCGAGACATAATTTTCTGGACTTTTCCAAGCTGTTTAAAGGCACAGTCAACATAATGTATGTACACTTCTGACCACTGGAATTGTGATACAGTGAATTATAAGTGAAATAATCTGTATGTAAACAATTGTTAGAAAAATCACTTGTGTCATGCACAAAGTAGATGTCCTAACCGACTTGCCAAAACTATAGTTTGTTAACATGAAATTTGTGGATTGGTTGAAAAACGAGTTTTAATAACGCCAACCTAAGTGTATGTAAACTTCCAACTACAACTGCATATATATATAGTTAGATACTCTTTGTGAGGTTGTAGCTTTGGTGAGGATGGAGATATATGGGGTCAGTGGTACACACCTATGGAGCTACTCAATTCCCTGTTTTCCAATAGGAACACACTAGCTTTCACTGCATCTTCCCTACCTATTCCTGCACAAGACCTGCTAGCCTCGAGTCAGTCTGAATTCCACCTTGTTCTACATCCCTTTCTCTCACCCATCCCCCCCCCCCCTCTCTCTTTCTCACCCCCCCCCTCCCCCTCTTTCTCACCCTCTTGTGTTTCTGCTGAGGCTGTCTCTTCCTCCTCTTCTCGCCATGTGCTCCCCCAAACACACAAACACAAACACATACAGCGCCTCCTTCCTGCAGAAATAAGGTTTGAATTGTTTCATTAACCTCCTGCTACTCTCTGCCGACCCAATCTGGGATTCTCGAAACAGTCCAGCAAGCAAAAGCAGCGTGATCACTCTTGATCTGTGCGTGTGACAGCTTCCAATCACAACCAACAGCAGGACTCACACGGCCGACTCAGGGCGGGGAGCTAAGCAAACAGACGCATTCTTTCATCTGGAGACCTAAATGACGAGCCCAATGTGAATTCACATTCATTTTCCCCACAACGCCCCATTAGATGGTTAACAACTTCAATTACCTCAGCATTGCTGCACATTTAAATACCGACGCTCCAGGAGAACGTTTTTTTTAGCAATTTAACCAATTATTCATCTCCACTAACCAAATAGTTATAAGGCGTAATATGTCCCAGCATCTAGCATCAGGGAAGTTCGTGGGGAAAATAGGGTGTAATTTGATGCCATTTTCCATGAGTCAATGTTATCCATGTCTGTCTCTGTGTTTGTGGTGTCAATCATAACAAGTCACGGCCTGAAACGTGAAAGGACTTGCCATACTCAGTGCTTAATTTGTAAATTGGAAGGTGCCGGTACAAAAAGTGAGCGTGAGAGGGGGGTGACCTCGGGAGCTCTGAGGTACCGGAAAATCCCCTTTTATAATAAAGCAGTGCATGTATATCGTTGCATTTTGGGTAGTGGTCTTGACAAGACCAGTAGAGTAGATTTGCATTTGTAGCCTAGTGTCCGGGAAAATGTGGGCCTTTTATAAACGCATTTCATGCAATTCTATGTCATTTTACATGACTGAAGACACAAATTAATGAAATGTCAGGCTAATTTTACACTGGAAAACTGAGAATGTGAGATCATTAAAAACGACCTCGTCTTGATTCCATCAATATCCTATGCCTAAGTGTGTGGAGGAGACACAAATATTATACAATATAAGGGGGAAATTATAGCCCTAAAAAAAGATTTCCAGTTTCACTCACTGACAACCCAATTGTGCGCAGCTCAGTCACCGGCGATGGCCGATGAAAAAAAAAAGCCTATGCTCTCGTTTTATACTAAACAAAAATATAAACGCAACATGCGACAATTTCAACGATTTTACTGAGTTGACATATAAGGAAATCCATCAACTGAAATACATTCATTAGGCCCTAGTCTATGGATTTCACTGGACAGGGGTGCAGCCATGGGTGGGCCTGGCTCTCAAGTGGGTGGGCCCACTGGGGAGCCTGGCCCAGCCAATCAGAATGAGTTTTCCCACACAAAAGTGCCTTATTACAGACAGAAATTACTCCTCAGTTTCATCAGCTGTCCGGATGGCCGGTCTCAGATGATCCTGCAGGTGAAGAAGCCGGGAGTGGAGGTGCTGGGCTGGCGTGTTACATGCGGTCTGCGGTTGTGACGTACTGCCAAAAAAGTATATACATTGGTAGAGAAATTAACATTCAATTCTCTGGCAACAGCTCTGGTGGACATTCCAGCATGCCAATTGCACACTCCCTCAAAACTTGAGACCTCTGTGGCATTGTGTTGTGTGACAAAACTGCACATTTTAGAGTGGCCTTCTATTTTGTCCCCAGCATGAGGTGCACCTGTGTAATGATCATGCTGTTTAATCAGCTTCTTGATATGCCACACCTGTCAGGTGGATTATCTTGGCAAAGGAGAAATGCTCACTAACATGGAGGTAAAAAATGTGTGCTCCAAATTTGAGAGAAATAAGATTTTTTGTGCATTTGGAACATTTCTGGGATCTTTTATTTCAGCTCATGAAACATGGGACCAACACTTTACGTGTTGCTTTATATTTTTTTTCAGTATGTAAGGAAATAAATGATGAAGTACAACTCTGGAGAGATGGTAGTTGCAGGCTCATGTCTATCAGAACAGAGAGAGGGGAAAATATCATAGAAAGTGAATCTCATTCTAGTTCTGTGAGAGAAAGGATCCAGGGACACTTCTCTCTCGCACCACAGCAGCTGCCACGAGTTGGTGTTGCGCAAATCATAAACCCGGGCTGGACCAACCTGAATCAATTATTAGAAAATCTACGTTTTCACACTAGGATTTGTTTGTTTTTTAGGGGACAGGAGAATTACAGAGGAGACAACTTGAATTAACTCTAATTCAAATTTGGACATTGGAAACAGTGAAAAGTATGTTTCATGCCACAAAAGGTACAGGATCCTGGCAAATCGGTCCCAGTAATGAAACAATCCAAAACTGAGAGGTGCTAGATCCTGTTCCGGCAGGATCCGGTTCAAACTGAGCACTCACCATACTTCTCCCTTGTTATAATGCACAACGCGTACAATTTTATAGGAAAGAGTTCTGTGATAACTACTGAAAGGTGGAGTTCTATACAAGAGTGCCGATGGGTAAAGTCTGTGTATTACAGTGCAAAAGAACAACAACAAGGAAGTGCGTCATGTGATCACGTCACACTGAAAGCCAAGGTAAGGTTCCATACAAGGCTCTGATGAAGGTGATTCATGACGAAATGTAACCCTATTGTTTGTTTGTCCCGCCAATAAATCAGATTTACGCAGCAACTGAGTGCTCGTTTTTCTTCATTCTCCCAGATAGTCATCAGTTCAAGTATCCTGGTGTAAGGAATGTTTTTGGATGGTTCCATACAAGTTTGCCAGTGAGTGCAGTACTGTAGGTGATGCCCACCAGTATACTTACCCTAACCCTAGGAGAGGCGATGTGCTGGAATCTCCCCCAGGCTCATACCATAACTGAGTGGGGGGACCCAGGTCTCCCTCACTCCTTCACCACGGCTCCTCTCTCATCTCAGTCTAGCTTTATGAAGGCCTGACCCCTGTCACACGCTGATAAATGAGACACAAATGGAAGCCTGCACTGTCTGATTCTGCTGTATTTTCTGTGGGGGGTCACCTCATTTCATTTTAAACCAGGAAAAAAAAGGAGGTTGATGAAATGAAAATAGCACTTTTCATTCATTCGAGAGCAAAAGGGTCATGGTTTGCTCTCTCGTGCTCCTCCATCCCTGTGCTCTCTCCACAGTTCCCATTCTGAGAGTAAATGAGAACCTGGTCCACCCCCCAACAATGCTTTTATTGATATTTGGCAGAGGCTGGAATATCCCTGGTTTAGATAGAATCTTCAAACTAGTGTTATTATTGAGCTCTCACTCCAAACCTAGCATCCTGAATCCCCACGCTAGTGTTCCTACTTAACTTACAGTAGGTAGATGCTGGAATCTTTCTGGTTAACCTTGACATATTGATCACTCCCGTGACAGAAGCCTACCAGATGAGCTAAATAACTTCTATACCTGCTTCGAGGCAAGTAACACTGAAACATGCACAAAAGCATCAGCTGTTCCGGACGAATGTCTGATCACACTATCTGCAGCCAATGTGAGTAAGACCTTTAAAACTACTTAAGGCTAGGGGGCACTATTTTCACGTCGTGTACTGTTCGTTAGAGGCGCGTGACCTGAAAGCACGCTCCACTTTGTTTTCCTGTGTTGAACACAGTTTATTCTGTCTTAAATTGTAGCGATTATTTACGTTTAAAAATACCTAAAGCTGGATTAAGAAAGTTGTTTGAAATATTTGGATCAAGTTTACAGGTAACTAATTAGATAATGTTGCGCGAGTTGGAACCGGTGTATTTTCTGAATCATACGCTCCAAATAAATGGACATTTTGGATATATAACGACAGAATTTGTCAAACAAAAGGACCATTTGTGATGTTTAATGGATATATTGGAGTGCCAACAGAAGAAGATCTTCAAAGGTAAGTCATGAATTATATGTTATTTCTGACTTTTGTGTTGTGCCTGGTGGGTTGAATTATGATTTTCATGTGTATGTTTGATGGAGTGCTGTCCTCAGATAATAGCATGGTTTGCTTTCTCCGTAAAGCCTTTTTGAAATCTGACACTGTGGCCGGATGAACAACAAATTAATCTTTAAAATCATGTATAACACCTGTATGATTTATACAATTATTATTATGAGTATTTCTGTTTTTGAATTTGGCGCGCTGCTATTTCACTGGGTGTTGTCAAATCAATCCCGTTAACGGGATTGGCGCAAGAAGGGGTCACTTTAAACAGGTCAACATTCACAAGGGCCAGACGGATTTCCAGGATGTCTACTCCGAGCATGAGCTGACCAACTGGCAAGTGTCTTCCCTGACATTTTCAACCTCTCCCTGTCCGAGTCTGTAATAACAACATGTTTCAAGCAGACCACCATAGTCCCTGTGCCCAAGAACACTAAGGTAACCTGCCTAAATGACTACTGACCCGTAGCACTCACGTCTGTAGCCATGAAGTGCTTTGAAAGGCTGGTCATGGCTCACATCAACACCATTATCCCAGAAACACTGGATCCATTCCAATTTGCATACCGCCCCAACAGATCCACAGATGATGCAATCTCTATTGCACTCTATACTGCCCTTTCCCACCTGGACAAAAGGAACACCTATGTGAGAATGCTATTCATTGACTACAGCTCAGCGTTCAACACCATAGTGCCCTCAAAGCTCCTCACTAAGCTAAGGACCCTGGGACTAAACAGCTCCCTCTGCAACTGGGTCCAAGACTTCTTGACGGGCCACCCCCAGGTGGTAAGGGTAGGCAACAACACATCTGCCCCGCTGATCCTCAACACGGGGGCCCCTAAGGGGTGCATGCTCAGTCCCATCCTGTAATCTCTGTTCACTCATGACTGCACGGCAAGGCACGACTCCAACACCATCATTAAGTTAACCGATGACACAACAGTGGTAGGCCTGATCACCAACAATAACGAGACAGTCTATAGGAGGTCAGAGACCTGACCGTGTGGTGCAAGGACAAAAACCTCTCCCTCATTGTGATCAAGACAAAGGAAATGATTGTGGACTACAGGAAAAGGAGGACCGCGTTCTCAACAGCTTCTACCTCCAAGCCATAAGACTCCTGAACATCTAATCAAATGGCTACCCAAGACGATTTGCATTGCCCCCACTCTTTTACGCTGCTGCTACTCTGTTATTATCTATGCATAGTCACTTTAATAACTCTACCTACATGTACATAGTACCTCAATTACCTCGACTAACCGGTGCACCCATCACATTGACTCTGTACCGGTACCCCCTGTATATAGCCTCGCTAATGTTATTTTATTTCTGCTCTTTAATTCATTTAACACTCTCTTCTATTTCTTACTTTAAAAAAAACTGCATTGTTGGTTAAAACATTTCACTGTAAGTTCTACAGCTGTTGTATTCGGCGCATGTGACAAATACAATTTGATTTGATTTGATATGAAACTTCAAGTTTCACCCTTAAAATGTCATAATAATTCAGGAGTAAAATAAAGCAGACGGTCTCTTTTGCCTTCCATAAAATGAGTTATAACATTGTGTAGTTAAATATGAATAACTTAATCACCTCTGAGTTTAAGCATTTCAAGAACCAACACAAGATCAGCCAAGCATACTTCAATATTGAAATGTGGAATAGATAATGAATACCCCTGAAATATAAATGTCAATATGGCTCAGGGCTTTTCCTCTGTTAATTCCTTTTGTTTCTGTGCCGGTAGACTTATAATTCATAGCAGAGATTGATATGGCCGATAAACACTGTTCTAATGGTTATTTTTAAAAACACTCACAATATGTCTTCATGGCATTTGAATGTGTCTTTAACAAATGTTTCAACAAACATGGTTATGCTGTCGTGGATGTAGCTACAGCTCACTCAATCATTCCAATTTGCTTTATTCAAATGTATCACTTAGCAGAATGATTATGTCATGTTACTAGTTTGCCCTGAACTTGATTTGGGTTCGTTAAGACTGTTGCTATGGAAATGACATTGTCACTTTTGTTGTGTTGGCAGTGCACAAAGTGTTGCTCTCGAGTGCTACTCAGAAACAAACACTTCAAGATGACTGACACGGTCTCATTTCGTTTTGTTTATTAGGATATCACAGTAGAGATGATGAAAATGCAAAGACAGAATATCACAGAATCAGAATTTCTTAACAACAACGTCAAGATCTCATTTGTTACTTTTGTATCACAGCGTCAGCATATAGCCCTAACTATAGATACATTCATGCATCAAGATAATGATCAATACAGTTAAAATCGGGCTATTTCACAATTGAACAAAGAGTGTAATCGATAATTATGGCTGCATAGAAATATGAGGTAATTAAGCAGCTATTAAAGCAGATATTAAAGCAGCTATTAAAGCAGCTATTAAAGCAGCTATAACATAGTTATGTTAGTTCAGCTTCAGCCCCAGATACAGGTATAACATGCTTGCTATAGACTAACCATTTCGTCATAAAATATATCTAAGTGCAATATTCGCTACTATGTTTATTGAGCTCTGGTATGGCATGCCAGTACTTAGTTAGTTACTGAGGTAAATAATGTTTAATAATTGGCTCTACTCAAACATGGCAACTGCTCACTCGGCACAAACACCATTTCAATGTGTAGTTTTGATTTACATTTGGTTGAGTTGGCAACTAACGTGAAATAAACACAAAATCACACGTCATTGGATTTATGTTCAAAATTGGGTGAAAAAAATACAGAATTCCCTTACGTTGAGGACGTTTCCAAATCTAACCAGTTTTCACGTTGATTCAACGTCATTGCATTACATATTGTTGTTGAAATGACATGGAAACATAATTGATTAAACCAGTTTGTGCCCAGAGGCAGGCGACTGGGGGCGCAGTAAACTCAAAGGGCACCTCTGAGCAGTGTCCTGCCAGGACAGGCAAAGCTTGGGCATCATGCTGGCAACTGGCAACATTCACAGATGGACTGGCCACCCTTCATAGCCTGGTTCCTCTCTAGGTTTCTTCCTAGGTTTTGGCCTTTCTAGGGAGTTTTTCCTAGCCAATGTGCTTCTACACCTGCATTGCTTGCTGTTTGGGGTTTTAGGCTGGGTTTCTGTACAGCACTTTCTGTACAGCACTGATGTACGAAGGGCTATATAAATACATTTGATTTGATTTGATTGATCAGGCGTTAGTAGTCTGCTTTAAAGCTCATCATAATTCTCTGCTAATCAGGCCTCTGAGAGAGAGGATCTCTTAATGTGCTACATTCATTACACTCAGACAGACATAGTAAATTATCTCTGTCTTTCTGTCTCTGTCTGTACTGCACACTAATTAATATGACTCTCTCCGGCTGGCACTGCTTGAAGTCGAGTGCCTCTCGCAAAGGGCCTTTTTCTCTGCAAATGAAGCCACATTGAGACCAGAACACACTGTGGAGTCTGAGACCCCATCATGCTTGTGGCCTCTCTCCATGCCTCCAATAGACACATAGTCAACTATGGAGTTGTTTAATGAAAGGCTTTCCAATCTTGATGTGCCTGAGAAATTATGATCAGCTGCAGTTACTAGCTAAGCCTCTCTGAGACAGTGAAAGGCGCACGGAACGCTCTCAACAAACTTTCACCTCGTTTAACACCAGACAGGAGAAATCCTAGAGATAAAGATTCCGCACCTTATTGAACAAAGCAGTTGCTTTCCCTCGCTGGTGAATCCTGCAAATTAGCATGTGTTGTCAGTGATGTTTATCCATGTTGTTAAGTTAAAGCAATGGATGGAGCTATGTTGTACAGGCAGTGATCTTAACCCTCCTCTCAGTCTCTCTCTCTCTAGATGGTTCTGGTGGAGGTGGTGTTCATGGGGATGTCCTTGCTGCTCTTCCTTGGGCCCTGGGTCGACTTCACCACATCCCCATTAACACTCTCTTCATTCTTGCGGAAGCAGTAGACCCCGTAGAGGCGGAACTTCAGGTCAGGGAAGCCCAGGTGGCGGACTCCCGGTTGGGGCCCGCCGCAGCGGGTACGTGGGTTGACGATGGGGTAACGGATGCTTGCGTCCTCCAGCCAGCCAGCTTCACAGCGGTCCAGCAGCTGGATCTTCCAGGCAGCGTAGAGCTGGCCCGTCTTGGCCACCACGGAGCCATCACGAACGCACGCCTTCACTGCTTCAGAATAATTCACCTTCTTAAAGCGCTTCAGGAAATACACCTTACCTGGAGGAGAGAGGGGGGAGAGAAGTTTGTGTGTGTGTGTGTGTGTGTGTGTGTGTGTGTGTGTGTGTGTGTGTGTGTGTGTGTGTGTGTGTGTGTGTGTGTGTGTGTGTGTGTGTGTGGGGGAAGGAGGGAGGGAGGGAGGGAGGGAGGGAGGGAGGGAGGGAGGGAGGGAGGGAGGGAGGGAGGGAGGGAGGGAGGGAGGGAGGGAGGGAGGGAGGGAGGGTGAGAAAGATACATTTTCAGGGGTGTGAGGGAAAGAAAGAGAGAAGGAGATAGAGAGAGAACCACATGAGATAACAGCAGCATATACCCTTAGGGGAGAGATTATGAGTTCTCATAGACCAGAACAGTTTGATCCTTTGCCTGCAGAATGTGTTCCGAATCTCAAAAACCAAACATCCGTCTGGGCAGCCGCTCAAAATCGAGCAGCATGCAGCGGTGGTGGACAGTGCTCAGATTACTGTAAAATACTTACATTCTAATTTCATCTTGCTCTGGGAAGACTTCTCGCCAGAAGCATTTACAGTTATGAGATCATGATTGTAGAAAGTGTTAACTCTGAAATGAAGCCGAGTTAAGTTTTTACAGAGAGGAATGAACAAGCTAACCTAGAAAACATCGGGTCATTTTCTACCACAGAACGGCTGACAGCAGCCTTGTTTCCGTTTATTTATGTGGCTGCTGCCTGTTAGGGAGTAATATTGTCTTATAATTCCCCAAGGGATACTGGGTAAATATCTTCCAGCTGGTCAGTGCAACAGTATCACCCACCATCGCTCCTGAAGATAGCCCACATTTCAGGCCAGACTGTCTGTTGACTGTAATTAACTCACTGGGGAGGCAATGAAGAGACTGTTAGGTCTCCACTATGAAGTACCAGGTTAAAGTTCAACTATGGCTAGTGTGTTGTTCTCTTTTCTAGCTCAGATAGTCCTTTTTGCCAAGAGCTGAACTATTTTGCTTTAATGTTCAAGAAAGACTATCATTAGACGCTGTGGCGCTTTTAAGAGGGCAGAATCAAAACAGGGACTGACCCAAATCTGATGTCCTCGGGCTTAGGGGATCATGGTGCAGAAATCAGAGACATGCCCCTCTTCCCCCTGAGGACTCTCTGGCTGCATCGCAATACACCTCGCCTAGTCTCCTTACCAGTGGCGACCCATCATTCAGGGGAGGTGGGGCAGAGACCCATATTTTTAGCAAATTTTTTACAAATATATGATAATTCCATAAAATTCGGGGGAAATAATACATGTCACATATTAGTTTGCAAACAATGTTAAAAAAAACTCGGGTCTCTTTCTAGAGCTACGATCAACAAGATCATGATTCGACCTTGTTTTTTTCTGATTTCCAAGTTGTCTTGAAAGCACCATAAATCCAGAGAATGCCAGACTTTGATGACATATTTTGCCCACGAAGGACCGCCGTGCCACCTTCCTGTTCAAGTGAGCACAGCACAACAAGGTGAGTCCAAAAATGTATTGTATGTTGCTGCATAAATGATGTAATATGCCAGGGAGATATGCATACTGTAGCCAAGAAAGTAATACTAAGTGTATGTTGTGTAGTAAGCTGTTAGTCACTCACCCTAATAATTTGGTCTATTTACCCCTCTTAATTTCGCCTACTGTTCTGACTTGGTGGTGCACATGTAACCTATAACCTGTTTTAGAGAAATGTAATCGAATGTTGTAAGAGCTTTCATTGTCTGCTTATATGCCCCCTTTATTTAGCCTAAGGTTCTGACTTGGGGTACAGGGCTCGCTCATTAATGTCTTCATCAAAATTACGAATTGCCTCTTATCTGCTTGTCGTCCCCTTATGCCATAATTTGTACATCTCAATTATCATTAGAAACCACATTTGTTTAAGCAAGTCAGCCAGCGATGTTATTTTTCAAGGCAGTAAATGAGGCTGAAAGAACTGTTTCGTTGCCAGACAAGGCTCCGCTGATAGCCAGGTGTAGCAGTGGTAAGATGTTGGGTTAGCTTTATGTAGGCCCTAACAGTTTGTGGGCACCGTTTGTCACCGTTATAGTGCAATTCACGTATTGTTTAGTTTTATGTTGTGTAGTGGCTGTGCTGCATCCCACTTTGTTTTTTGTTTTTTTGCCACCAAGATTTACATGCTTCATCCACACAGACCTGAAAACACTGTATAGTCAGAGCAAAGGCAATATGGTAGAAAGATATCTGGGGAATCTACACGTCACCTATCAATGTTCACATATCTCATCTGTTCAAGGAAAGAAAGCCCACACATCCCCACACTCACCATTGAGGTTGGAGGTAAAACAGAAGGCATCATAGCGCTCATCCTCTTTGTGTCTGTAGCCGTAGTTGCGTACCCCTGCGGCGGTGTCCTTGCGGCCACACTGGTCCCGGGGGTGGGAGATGGGGTACTGGACGGAGCCGTCCTCCAGCCAGCCAGCGTTGCACCAGTCCAGTCCTTCCAACCAGGCCTTGTGGAGCTGGGCATGGGAGGCCAGGATGGCATCCTGCTCCTTACACACGTCCTCAGCCTGGTGGTAGTTGAGCTTGTAGCGCCCCACCCGGGGATAGTAGGGGAACACCACACCTGGAGGAAAGAGAGAGAGAGAGAAACTGAACTAGGAGTGCAAGCTAACATTTTGATTTTTTTAAAGATGGTCATAACATGGATTATTTATCTATTTTATTTTGAATTTCTGGACCCCTTTAGGTATAAAAATATATATTATTTGATAGAATATTGAATTTTCCCTTTACTACTATAGCCCATAGAAACACATTGAATAACACATTCATTAATGCAAAAAAAGACATAGGGAATTAGGTTTTGAAGTGTCTGTCCTATATCTAGGAGATATAGGATATATTTTAGTTTATTTTGACACATATTTAACCCCTTATTTTTGCCTGGCACAAAACTGCCTACATACTTTCATTCATTTGTTTGGCTTACCTTCACACGAGTACCGTGATCTTCAAACGAGAGTATGACTACCACAGAGTGGTCATATTCGTTTGTAAGCCAAACGATTTGGATGCTACAGACTTTTTGTGAGAAAACCCAATTTCGAAATGTCTCGTGGTCTGAAAAACACTGGTGTAGCTCGGCCACCTTCCACCGTAGATGCAGAAAGCCGACATACACTACCATTCAAATGTTTGGGGTCACTTAGAAATGTCCTTGTTTTTGAAAGAAAACGGCAGAAAGAAAAGGCAGATTTGATAGAATATCTACGTAGGCGTACAGAGGCCCATTATCAGCAACCATCGCTCCTGTGTTCCAATGGCACTTTGTGTTAGCTAATCCAAATATTTAATTTTCAAAGGCTAATTGATCATTAGAAAACCCTCTTGCAATTATGTTGCAACTGTTTTTCAGTTGTCAAGAAGCAATACATCTGGCCTTCTTTAGACCAGTTGAGTATCTGCAGCATCAGCATGTGTGGGTTCGATTACAGCCTCAAAATGGCCAGAAACAAAGAACTTTCTTCTGAAACTCGTCAGTCTATTCTTCTTCTGAGAAATGAAATCTATTCCATGCGAGAAATTGCTAAAAAACTGAAGATCTCGTACAACACTTTTTACTACTCCCTTCACAGAACTGCGCAAACTGGCTCTAACCAGAATAGAGGGGTGGGAGGCCCTGGTGCACAACTGAGCAAGAGGACAAGTACATTAGAGTGTCTAGTTTGGGAAACAGATGACTCACAAGTCCTCAACTGACAGCTTCATTAAATAGTACCCACAAAACACCAGTCTCAACGTCAACAGTGAAGAGGCGACTCCGTGATGCTGGCCTTCCAGGCAGAGTTGCAAAGAAAAAGCCATATCTCAGACTGGCCAATAAAAATAAAATATTAAGATGGGCAAAAGAACACAGACACTGGACAGAGGAAGATTTGGAAAAGGTGTTATGGAAAGACAAATCTAAGTTTGAGGTGTTCGGATCAAAAATAAAAAAAATTGTGATACTCAGAAAAAATGAAAAGATGCTTGAGTGCTTGACACCATCTGTCAAGCATGGTGGAGGCAATGTGATGGTCTGGGGGTGCTTTGGTGGTGGAAAAGTGGGAGATTTATACAGGGTAAAAGGGATCTCGAAGAAGGAAGGCTATTGTCACGCGCTGACCTTAGAGCCTTTTTACTTCTCTATTTGGTTAGGTCAGGGTGTGATTTGGGTGGGCATTCTAATTTGTCTATTTCTTTGTTGGCCGGGTATGGTTCCCAATCAGAGGCAGCTGTCTATCGTTGTCTCTGATTTGGGATCATACTTAGGCAGCACTTTTTCTCACCTTCAGTTGTGGGATCTTGTTTGTGTGTAGTTGCTTTCTGCACTGTATGTAGCGTTACGTTCATTTTGCATTTTGGTGTTTTTTGGTGTCATTTAAAATAAAACTATAATGTACGCCTACCACGCTGCACCTTGGTCTCCTTCTAACAACGGACGTAACAGCTATCACTCCATTTTGCAACGCCATGCCATACCCTGTGGACTGCGTTTAATTGGAGCCAATTTCCTCCTACAACAGGACAATGACCCAAAGCACAGCTCCAAACTATGCAATAACTATTTACGGAAGAAGCAGTCAGCTGGTATTCTGTCTATAATGGAGTGGCCAGCAGAGTCACCGGATCTCAACCCTATTGAGCTGTTGTGAGAGCAGCTTGACCGTATGGTACGTAGTGCCCATCAAGCCAATCCAACTTGCATGGTGTGAAATCTCTTCAGAATAGCAACAGATTACCTCAACTAGAATTTCAAAGGTCCACAAGGCTGTAATTGCTGCAAATGGAGGATTCTTTGACAAAAGCAAAGTTTGAAGGACACAATTATTATTTCAATTAGAAATCATTATTTATAACCTTGCCAATGTCTTGACTATATATTCTATTCATTTTGCTTCTCATTTCGTGTATGTTTTCATGGAAAACAAGGAGATTTCTAAGTGACCCCAAACTTTTGAACGGTAGTGTAGGTGGATTCAGTGGATTGAGACGCATGTCTCTAGCTTAAACCGATGGATTTTGATTATATTACTTAGGTTGACGGATGGGTGCATCAATAGTAGAGGTCGACCGATTTATCGGAATGGCTGATTAATTAGGGCCGATTTCAGGTATTTTTGGAATTAACATTAATTTATTTTAACTAGGGAAATTGTCACTTCTCTTGCATTCTGTGCAAGCAGTATCAGGGTATATGCTGCAGTTTGGGCTGCCTGGCTCGTTGCGAACTGTGTGAAGGTAATTTCTTCATAACAAAGACAGTAAATAATTTGCCAGAACTGTACATAATTATGACATAACATTAAAGGTTGTGCAATGTAACAGCAATATTTACTCTTAGGGATGCCACGCATTAGATAAAATACGGAGCGGTTCCATATTTCACTGAAAGAATAAACGTTAATTTATAGTTTCCGGATTTGACCATATTAATGACCTAAGGCTGGTATTTCTGTGTGTTATTATATTATAATTAAGTCTCTCATTCGATATTTGATAGAGCAGTCTGACAGAGAAGTGGTAGGCAGCAGCAGGCTCGTACACATTCATTCAAACAGCTCTTTCCTGCATTTGCCAGCAGCTCTTTGCTGTGCTTCAAGCATTGAGCTGTTTATGACTTCAAGCCTATCAACTCCCGAGATTAGGCTGGCAGTATAGTGCCTATAAGAACATCCAATAGTCAAAGGTATATGAAATACAAATGGTATGGAGAGAAATAGTCCTATAATTCCTATAATAACTACAACCTAAAACTTCTTACCTGGGAAAATTGAAAACTCATGTTAAAAGGAACCACCAGCTTTCATATGTTCTCATGTTCTGAGCAAAGAACTTAAACGTTAGCTTTTTTACATGGCAAATATTGCACTTTTACTTTCTTCTCCAACACTTTGTTTTTGCATTATTTAAACCAAATTAAACGTGTTTCATTATTTATTTGAGGCTAAATTGATTTTATTGATTATATTATATGAAGTTAAAATAAAAGTGTTCATTCAGTATTGCTGTAATTGTCATTATTACAAATATATATATATATATATATATATATATATATATATATATATATATATATATATATATATATATATATGTATATATATATATATGTATAATGTTTATATATAAACATTGGCCGATTAATCGGTATCTGCTTTTTTTGGTCCTCCAATAATCAGTATCGGTATCGAAAAATCATAATCGGTCGACCCCTAATCAATAGACTCTTAAGGATTAACATTACATGGGAATATATAATGTTTAGAATGAGTATGTGTGTGTGTGCTAACATTCTCTGGTCAGTCCAGTGTAGATAGAAACTGTCTCTGAGCCTGTTGGTAAGGAAGTGAGCAGCTCATGGCTGGGGTGTTCGGAAACCTGGTAAATAATGCTATGTAACTGTATGTCTAGAATTAGAACAATATTTAACATTCTAAAAGTTGGACCAACTCTCTAAATACATGGCTCTGAACCCATCTAACCCTTCAACCTTAACCTCTGACCTTCAAGATCGAGGTTGACGAATCCCGTATCGTCCTCCATGTCGTTGGTAACCTCACACTCGTAGCGTCCGTAGTCCTCCAAGGTGACATTGTGGATGATGACCGAGGCGTCCCCCGGTCCGTTTTTCTCCAGGGACACACGACCCCGATACGACCCAAACAACCTCTGCTGGAGGCCCAGTGCAACGAACACATCCTCAAACACCAGCGCGTCCGTCACCTTGGTCCACTTGATGCGGATGCGGTTGGGGTCGGAGCTCTCGGGTTCGTGGTGGTAGCGGCAGGGCAGGGTGATGGAGCCTCCCCGGTGGGTGATCACTTTACCGGGGGCGGTCTGAACGATCACTGCCCCGGTGTCATCCTCTGGACGCAGAGAGGGAATAGAGGAACAGGAATGGTCAGGACAAGCAAGGTTGTGGGGGACTTACAGTATGTTTATCAATGATCTGTTGCATCAGTACTTTACTTTTAAAAGGAGGATTTTCTCATAGTGTGATGATCTACAGTATATAGGGACATTATTATTGTTAAAGTTATGGGAACCAACCAAACTTTAGTTAGAAGGTTATGATGGTGAAAGTGTCACCTGAGAGACGTGTGTTTCATCATCAGCACCAGGTCCCAGCATGCCTTGTTCTGTGTCACTGGCACTGCCTATTACATCATAGTTATTTTGAGGCCAGCTGAATCCCCAAGGCCTAAGCTGTGTTTCATTCCGGAAAGTGTTTGACTCCCCACATCTACACCCGTGTTCACTCCACTTCGCAAATCTAATAGGACTGGAAATCAATATGACGAGTATGGGGAGCTATAACTTACACCTACCCAGTTGTCTCAGATTTGTGAGGGGTGGTGAATGAGAGTGGGTAGGAGACAACTTTATTTGAAATGGAATGTACAAGCAGCTCTGGTTTGCGTCATTGGCAGTCAGGCCATCTCCTAGGCTTTGTGACAGTGCTCTTCTCTGAGGGTTTCTGAGCAACACAGCTGACTGATTCTCATTCTAAGAGTCTGCTTATTGTGAACAGATCACAAAGCCTACAATTAGCCATGACAGCTGGTTATAATGACTGTGAGCTGGGAACTCTGCACTCTGACATTTTTGTAACCGACCGCTGAGCTTTGAGACCTGTTTGCAGAATACATTCAAACATAAATCTAGTTTGGGATTTCAGGCGTGAATAGAGATGTATCCAGGTGGAGGCATACTGTTTATAACATAATAATAACATTATAATTAAGGACAGGTGATGATAACAAGATGATATTGTAGCTGGTTGCCAGTACAGCATCAGCAAGTTTCCAATCAGGCTGAACACAGCTTCTTCGCAGCGTTGATAGAGACTTCTTCTAAGAGTCCAAATCAACAACATCTGCTTGACTATGAAGTGGATGGAATTTAGCAACATTTTACTGATAATATGACTCATACCTCATTCTACATGCAACAGAAACTCAAGTTTCTACAGTTGACTGCCAATAATCCTGGAGGAGAGATAAAGTTTGGCGACTCACATATTTTGAAACCCAGACAGCTGCTCTTTTATTCTCCCCTTGGAATGTAAAAAAAAAACATTCTCATTACAATGATGCAACATGTGTGGGATGGGGATAGAAAGAAGGAGAGATCTTACCGAGTACATGAACAACTTTCCTCCTTCCCTTCTCGGCATCGGTAGAGAGGGAGGTCGCATAGAGGCCAAAGATTAGGACCAAGCAGGTCACTGTCCCCAAGGACAGGGGCTGTGAGCAGAGCTGCAAGGGAGGCAGGGAAGGACCAATCAGTGAAGTTCCAGTTATTGAATATCCAATGGTGCTGCTAGCCATTCCTAAGCTCTAATATGGCTAGCCTATAAACAAATCAAATTAAAGTTTATTGGTTACGTACACAGTTTACCAATGTTAGAGCAGGTGCAGTGAAATGCTTACGTTACTGGCGCCTAACAATGGAGTATAATGTCAATCAAGAAATGTCGGAACTAAACTAATTAACAACCCAAATAGCAATGTAACAATAATCCAAATGAAATCTATACATACATCGGATGGATTTACACAAGATACGGTGCCTTCGGAAACTATTCAGACCCCTTGACTTTTTCCACGTTTTGTTACATTACAGCCTTATTCTAAAATGGATTCAATTAAACAAATTCCTGAGCAATCTACACACAATACCCCATAATGGCAAAGTGAAAAAAGACCCTTTGCTCTGAGACTCGAAATTGATCTCAGGTGCATCCTGTTTCCATAGATTATCCTTGAGATGTTCCACCAATTATGGTAAATTCAATTGATTGGGCAGGATTTCGAAAGGCATACACCTGTCTATATAAGGTCCCACAGTTGACAGTGCATGTCAGAGCTAAAAAACCAAGCCATGAGGTCGAAGGAATTGTCTGTAGAGGTCCAAGACAGGATTGTGTCCAGGCTGAGATCTGGAGAAGGGTACCAAAAAATGTGCTGCAGCATTGAAGATCCCCAAGAACACGATGGCCTCCAGGCGGTGTCAGAGGAAGGCCCTAAAAATTGTCAAAGACCCCAGTCACCCCAGTCATAGACTGTTCTCTCTACTAATGCATGGCAAGTGGTACCGGAGTGCCAAATCTAGGACAAAAGGGCTTCTCAACAGTTTTTACCTCCAAGCCATAAGACTCCTGAACAGGTAATCAAATGGCTACCCGGACTATTTGCATTGTGTGCCCCCCAACCCCTCTTTTACGCTGCTGCTACTCTCTGTTTATCATTTATGCATAGTCACTTTAACTATACATTCATGTACATAGTACCTCAATTGGCCCGACCAAGCAGTGCTCCCGCACATTGGCTAACCAGGTTATCTGCATTGTGTCCCGCCACCCACCACCCGCCAACCCTTCTTTTACGCTACTGCTACTCTCTGTTCATCATATATGCATAGTCACTTTAACCATATCTACAGGTACATACTACTTCAATCAGCCTGACTAACCGGTGTCTGTATGTAGCCTCGCTACTTTTATAGCCTTGCTACTGTATATAGCCTGTCTTTTAACTGTTGTTTTATTTTGTCACATCCTGACCATTAGAGAGTCCTTATTTTCTATGTTGGAGTAGGTCAGGGCGTGGGGTTTTCTAGTTATTATTTTCTATGTGGGGTTCTAGTTTAGTTTTTCTATGTTGGTGTTTAGTATGATTCCCAATTAGAGGCAGCTGGCTATCGTTGTCTCTAATTGGGGATATTTAAGTAGCATTTTTTTCCACCTGTGTTTTATGGGATATTGTTTTGAGTTAGTGCACGTAGCATCGCTGTAGTCACGGTTCGTTGTTAGTTTATTGTTTATTTGTTTTTGTCTTTGTTAAATTTCACTTTATTCATTAAATTATGTGTAACTCGACATCCACTGCGCCTTGGTCCGATATTCATTCTAACTTACCTATTGTTCACCCAATACCTATTTTGCACTATTGGTTAGAGCCTGTAAGTAAGCATTTCACTGTAAGGTCTACTACACCTGTTGTATTCGGCGCACGTGACAAACTTTGATTTAATTCTTAAATAGAAGAAGTTCGGAACCACTAAGAATCTTCCTAGAGCTGGCCGCCCAGCCAATCATGACAGCCCGCTTGGAGTTTTGCCAAAAGGCACCTAAAGACTCTCAGACCATAAGAAACAAGATTCTCTGGTCTGATGAAACCAAGATTGAACTCTTTGGCCTGAATGCCAAGTTTCACGTCTGGAGAAAACCTGGCATCATCCCTACGGTGACGCATGGTGGTGGTAGCATGCTGTGGGGATGTTTTTCAGTGGCAGGGACTGGGAGACTAGTCAGGATCGAGGCAAAGATGAAGGGAGCAAATTATAGAGATCCTTGATGAAAACCTGCTCCAGAGCGCTCAGGACCTCAGACTGTGGCAAAGGTTCACCATCCAACAGGACAATGGCCCTAAGCACAGTTGAGTGGCTTCAGGACAAGTCTCTGAATGTCCTTGTGTGGCCCAGCCAGAGCCTAAACTTGAACCCGATCAAACATCTCTGGAGAGACCTGAAAATAGCTGTGCAGCAACGCACTCCATCCAACCTGACAGAGCTTGAGAGGATCTGCAGAGAAGAATGGGAGAAACTCCCCAAATACAGGTGTGCCAAGCTTGTAGCGTCATACCCAAGAAGACTCAAGGCTGTAATTGCTGCCAAAGGTGCTTCAACAAAGTACTCAGTAAAAGGTCTGAATACTTATGTATACGTAATATTTCAGTTTTTTCTTTTTAATAAATTCGCAACAATTTCTAAATCATTATGGGTTATTGTGTGTAGATTGATGAGGGGGGAAACTATTTAATACAATTTTGAATACGGCTGTAACGTAACAAAATGTGGAAAAGGTCAAGGGGTCTGAATACTGTGGGGGAATAATCAGAATTAGTTGGGTAACATAGATAAGATGTTTTATTTTCATTATATGCTCGTGAGTTACTTCTCATCAGAATGTCTATTTTTGGATAATACTGTTGGCCGGTTGCAGTTATCTGTTCTCTGACATGGGGTAATTTACTTGGGCCGCAGAGAGGGGAGGGGTCAAGATTGTCTTCATATGTAAACATATCTTTTAAACCAATTATCTCTTGGCTCCACAATGTCTGTGTGCCAGTCACTGTGTCTCTGTGATCTTGTCCAGGAGGGGTGTATTTGATATATGCCTGTTGATATAGGTTTTGTTTTATAGGTCCTGAGAGCGAGATAAGAACATAGTTTAGGAGACAAAGCTGAACGATAATTTATAGCCAATGCTGTCTGGCTATGTGTGTCTTTGCTATAAAGGATCTCAGTTGCAACGTGTAAGGACTCTCAGAGAATTAATTGATAGACACTGAATTGATCTGAGAGTCACAGGGTTGTGATGGAGCTCATATAATTAAAGATGGACTTTATGATAACTCTGCCTTGTGTGTGGTTTGCTCATGATTTGGTAAATACAGGAAATTTCCACTACAATACTTTCCAAAGGCACTGTATACTAAAAATGATATGTACAGCAGTGTATTAGAGTGAGTTATGTCATTATTTCAGTATATAAATAAGTGCTGTATAAAAAGTGTATGTAAGTAAAATGCAATGTACATTAGTAGAAATATTAGAATACAGTATTTAAATACACAGTAAAAAAAAAAACATGACAGTCTAAAATATTTACAGCCATGGATAACAGCATTCAAGTATTTAAGAGTAGTGGTTGCTGCATTCCAATAAACAATATCACCATAGTCAAGAACTGGTAGGGAAATTGACCGTACAATCTGCATCCTACTGTTTAGGGAGAGGCATGATCTATTTCTACACTGAACAAAAATATAAATGGAACAAGATTCTACTCAGTTACAGTTCATAATCAGTCAATTGAAGTAAATGCATTAGGCACTAATCTATGGATTTCACATGACTGGTAATACAGATATACATCTTTTGGTCACAGATACCTTAAAAAAAAGTAGGGGCGTGGATCAGAACCAGTCGGTACACGTTGTCGTACACTTCAATCCAGTGCATCCCAAACATGCTCAATTGGTTTTGACATGTCTGGTGAGTATGCAGAACTGGGACATTTTCAGCTTCCAGGAATTGTGTACAGATCCATGCAACATGGGGCCATGCATTATCATGCTGAAACATGAGGTGATGGCGGCAGATGAATGGCACAACAATGGGCCTCAGGATCTCGTCACGGTGTCTCTGTGCATTCAAATTGCCATCAATAAAATGCAATTGTGTTCATTGTCCGTAGCTTATGCCTGCCCATGGAATAGACCCACCACCACGGGACACTCTGTTCACATCATTGACAATAGCAAACCGCCAGTTGGACTTATTGCTGATGTACATTCTTTAACATTAAATTCTCTGGCAACAGCTCAGGTGGACAATCCTGCAGTCAGCATGCCATTTGCACGCTCCCTCAAAACTTGAGACATCTGTAGAGTTGTGTTGTGTGACAAAACTGCCCCTTTTAGAGTGGCCTTTATTGTCCCCAGTACAAGGTGCACCTGTGTAATGATCATGCTGTTTAATCAGCTTCTTGATATGCCACACTTGTCCACTAGGTAGCCTAGCATTTAGAGTGTTGGACTAGTAACCGAAAGGTTGCAAGATCGAATCCCTGAGCTGACAAGGTAAAAATCTGTTGTTCTAATGTTCCTAGGCCATCATTGAAAATAAGAATTTGTTCTTAACTGACTTGCCTAGTTAAATAAAGGTCAAATAATTTTTGGGGGGGCAAAGCAGAATGTGCACAACATTTTACAGAAATAATATTTTTGTGCATATGGAACATTTCAGAGTGTTTATTTCAGCTCATGAAACATGTTGCTTTTATATTTTTGTTCAGTGTAAATATGTGTATATTAATAGACAGTATGTGAATAGAAAAGGTGTGTACAGCAGTAGTTATATAGGATGAGTCATGACTAGAATACAGTTGAAGTCGGAAGTTAACATAAACCTTAGCCAAATAAATTTAAACTCAGTTTTTCACAATTCCTGACAATTAATCCATGGTACAATTCCCTATTTTAGCTCAGTTAGCTCAGTCACCACTTTATTTTAAGAATGTGAAATGTCAGTATAATAGTAAAGAAAATGATTTATTTCAGGTTTTATTTCTTTCATCACATTCCCAGTGGGTCAGAAGTTTATATACACTCAATTAATTTTATCAGACAAGAAGACATTTCTCCACCAAATACAATATTTGTCTCTAGTCTCTAGTCTCTAGTCTTAGCGTTAGGCGTCCCGCAAGCGGGACCCCTGTCGACAACATCCGGTAAAATTGGAGGACCGCAATTCAAATAAATAATCATACATTATGGATACTAATTAAACAATTAGGTACATACAAGTGTCTTATATCGGTTAAAAGCTTACATTCTTGTTAATCTAACTGTATTGTCCGATTTACAATAGGCTTCACAGCGAATGCATGCCATGCGATTGTATGAGGAATGCGCCTCACATCAAAATATTTTTCAAACAGCACAGGTTTCATAAATTCACAAATAGCGATTAAATATTCACTTACTTTTTGAAAATCTTCCTCTGATTTGCAATCCAAAGGCTCCCAGCTACAACATTTAGTGTCGTTTTGTTAGATAAAATCCTTCTTTATATCCCAAAAAGTACATTTACATGTACAGTTGGCGCCATCGATTTGAGTAATCCTAAAAACTACACCTAAACTTTGCTTCAACAAGTCAAAATACATTTCTATTTATTCCTCAAGCACCCTAAAATGTAATTAAACTATACTATTTCTTAAGGAAAGAAGTATGTTCAATAGGAAAGCAAATTTACCGGAGTCGTACACTCAAACACGGATTTCCAAACTGGTGTCGTCATACTAAAACTCATATTTCTTATTCATTATTCAAGTTACAAGCCTGAAACCTTGAACAAAGAATGTTGACATCTAGTGGGAACCATAGGAATTGCAATCTGGGAGCTGGAATTGCACATGCCCCTATGCTTTCCATTGTAAGAGCATGAGCTCTCAAAAAAAACTATTCTGTTTGTTTTTTCTTTGGATTATCTCCTACCATATCAATTGTCTTATAGTCTCATACATTATTTTAACATTTCTACAAACTTCAACGTGTTTTCTATCCAATGGTACCAATTGTATGCATATCCTAGCTTCTGGGCCTAAGTAACAGGCAGTTGACTGGGCACGTCAGTCAGGCGGATATTGAGAAAAAAGGACACTAGCCTGAAGAAGGTGCAGGGTAGAGTACCGGGTGGAAGCCGGCTAGTGACAGTGTCTAAGGTTCAGGGCAGATGCCGGCTAGGGATGACTGTTTAACAGTCTGATGACCTGGATATAGAAGCTGTTTATCAGTCTCTCGGCCCCAGCTTTGATGCACCTGTACCGTCTCCGCCTTCTAGATGGTAGCGGTGTGAACAGGCCGTGGCTGTCGTTGATGATCTTCTTGGCCTTTCTGTGACACTGGGTGCTCTAGGTGTCCTGGAGGGCAGGCAGTGTGCCCCCAATGATGAGTTGGGCTGATCGCACCATCCTCTGGAGAGCCCTGCAGTTGCGGGCTGTGAAGTTTCCATACCAGGCGATCATACAGCCCGACAGAATGCTCTCAATGGTACATCTGTAGAAGTTTGTGAGGGTCTTAGGGTTGAAAATTAATTTATTCAGCCTCCTGAGGCGCTGTTGCGCCTTCTCCACCACGCTGTCGGTGTTAAGGGAGTCCAGGGACCATTTCAGGTCCTAAGTAATGTGCACGCCGAGGAACTTGAAGCTTTTGACCCTTTCCACTGCGGCCCCGTTGATGTGGATGATGGCTGTGCTCTATCTGCTGTCACCTGTAGTCCACCATCAGCTTCTTTGTTTTGTTGAAGTTGAGGGTGAAGTTATTTTCCTTGTGTAACAGTATAGACTTTACACCCGTCCCCTCGCCCCGACCTGGGCGCGAACCAGGGACACTCTGCACACTTCAACAGTCACCCTCGAAGCATCGTTACCCATCGCTCCACAAAAGCTACGGCCCTTGCAGAGCAAGGGGAACCACTACTTCAAGGTCTCAGCAAGTGACGTCACCGACTGAAACGCCACTAGCGTGCACCACCGCTAACTAGCTAGCCATTTCACATCGGTTACACTTACACCACTCTGCATGTTGCATGTTGTTTAGCAATGTGTGGCTCAGTTGTGTGTGGCTCAGTTGGTAGTGCATTGAGCTTGTAACACCAGGATTGTGGGATTGATTCCCATGGGGGACCAGTACAAAAATGTATACACTCACTACTGAAGGTCACTCTGGATAAGAGTTTATTGTAAATGTCATTACTATGACATCAGCTGCTACATCATGCAGTGGCAGGAGAGTGCAGTTTGTCGTGTGATAGCAACGAGGGAAAGGGGCCTGTAATGTTTGCTCCCTTGGCACCAGCCTATGTTAGAATTCCATGGGAAAGGGTGAGGCACTGTAGCTGCTCAATAAAGTTCTTCAGAAATGGTATCACACAGGAGGGGTGTATGTTGGATTAAAGTGCAACTGTAGTCTACACCTGTATGGAGACAACCCACTAAGCACAGATGTCAGTTTAGCATTTAGTTTTGATTTACGTTTGGTTGCGTTGTTAACTAACGTGAGTGAATTCAACCAATATGTCATCCTGTAATTGGATTTAGGTTAAAAGTTGATTGAAAAAAAAACCGAAATTATCTTATATGACTTTAATGAAATCCAATCCGTTTTCCCAAGGTTTTGCCCAGTGGGAATGTCAGAGCCCCGCCCCCATATGTTTAGATGTAAATATATATATATATATGTTAACACTAATAGCATTCATGTAATAAAGGGTTGTTATTGCAGCAAGTTCATTTACAGACACCCCTGCAATATTATAAATTTTAATTGCCTATAATAGGAACATGGACATATGCTGCTGACCACATTGTAAACAAATAACCTGACCACAATCCTTGATCCACTCATAATCTGCAATGTACTGCACTAGGCTACTGTAGCACATCTTTAAGGTTGTGCTACAGAAATCTCCCATGCAGTAAGAAAAAAGACTGCATGATGCCCAGACACAGAGCCAACCCATCCCGCCACATTAGAGGACTTACCATTATATCTTCAAGAATACTGTCTGTCTGAAGTTAGATAGACCGTATGTCGTTTGTTCCAGTTGGGCTGTTATGGATATGGTGCAATACTTGACTCATAACCCTCTATCCTGCAGTTAGCCTGCCGTGTCCTGTCGTATTGCTGTTTGATTTTGGCAGTGCAAGGGAACTGCTTACTCTGTGCAGGACTGGGCTAGTTGGGCTGTTCCGCAGTTCACACATTTTCAGCACAATGTGAATCACTATAAGAGCGCACCAGAATATGTAAATCAGCGAAAGTAACAGGGAACAACTGAACTGCTATATTGTTGCATTTGCTGTTAGTGCATGATGATACGTTGTGCCAGTAGGAAGGCTAAAATGTTTCAGTAGAAGCAGTAACGTTAAACCTCATTAAACTAATAACGTTAGTATCAATGCTTGCTATCCACGAAAGAAAACATTGTGCATGTTGTAATGTAGCTAGGCTAAATGTAGTCTAATGTTAATAGCATATTCAACCGTACACTAAACACAAGACACACTAATTTCAGAGTGTGGGTTTGTGTACACGTAGTTATTATAGCCTATAATTTACAACAGTACGAGTAGGCTACCAAACACTGAATGCTGGTAGGGCGTAAAAGACACTATATACTATATATATTTAACCGGAGCTATCTAAGCGCACTGGGGAATTAGCTCAAATGGTAGAGCGCTCGCTTAGCATGCGAGAGGTAGCGGGATCGATGCCCGCATTCTCCAATATTTTTTTTATTGGCCTATATGTTTCAAGAGAGTATTTTAGAAAGGAGGACATAAATTATACTGTTACGATGGTGCTCCTTTTAACTATAAAAGCATTTTTGAGAATGAGAACGACATTTCTGGAGTCAGGATCATCCCAAATTACATTATAGGAATTGCTTTTGATTGTCATGAAACATTTTATTTCTGGCAGGTGTCTGTTGGAGACAATATAGAGTCCAGTTTAAATAATCTGACCAGCATGGCCTCTGTCCTCTTCATACCTACTAATATTGATACAGACCCAGCAAAGTGTGAATTGCTATGTTGCAGTGTTCAGTCTCTCTCTCTCTCTCTCTCTCTACCATCAAGGTAAAGGCAGACCGCAAGTCTCCTGGGGTCTCAGACTGCACAGCTGAGCAGACATCTGCACATATTCCCAGTAGCTCCTCTGAATAGATGGAGCTGTTGTGATAGGGGCCGGATTTGATTTAGGTCTGTCACACAGAGTGCAAGCAGGTCGTTTGTTTTTCATTGCCATACATCAGCATGTAAAAGCTGCTGAGGGAGAATGAATTAGATATTGTGTGTGTGTGTGTGTGTGTGTGTGTGTGTGTGTGTGTGTGTGTGTGTGTGTTGGTGTGTTGGTGTGTTGGTGTGGTGTGTGTGTGTCACTCAGATAAAAGGCCAGTTAGTTACTGAAGAGACAGTGGTGAAGAGTGTGTTTCCAGACCTTTTCTTATAACACATTTTCACTGTGTTGAATATTAATGCTGCACACCCTCTCTGTAGCAAGGGAACATTCATCTAATGTAACCGAGAAGGTATCCATTATTTTTTATTATGCTCTCAAAAAAGGAGTTTGTGTTTTGAGAGAACATGGCTTTTTCTATATGGTTTCATGTTATCATCCACTATGAATGCATACAGTATGTAAATATGATTACATTAATGTTTGGGAAAGCCCTCCCCTTCTTTCTCACTCCCTGGTGCTTGAATTTGATCTTGTCCGACTGAAATTAAATGCATCTAAAGATGTCTTGACTGGAGTGAGTTATTTTGGAGGGATTTCTCAGTACCAGTACCTGGCTGCCGCATTCGTTTCTAATGAAAAGTGGAAAAAATTATTTGGTTGTCAACACCTCTGTGTTTGTATAAACTAAAGCAGGGCTCACCAACCCTGTTCATGGACAATTACCCTCCTGTAGGTTTTTGCTCCCACCCCAGTTGTAAAATAACCTGATTCGGCTTATCAACCAGCTAATTGATGTGCTTGATTAGGGTCGAAGCTCTCCAGGAAGAGTGTTGGGAGAGCCCTGAACTAAAGGCTGTGGGGAAAGTGGAGTCTGTGTCTCACTCTGACTCTGCAGTGTAGTTCAATGGAGGGTCCCGGTCTAAGAGAACATGATGTCTTGTGTGATACACTTACTTGCTTCTCTGCATCCCTATGGGACTTGTTACAGAAACTAATACAGAAACAAATGCATAGATTATAAGTCAATTCTGTACACTTATTTGCATATCTTTATTGGTAACTTTATTAGTATGTAAACTTTAATTGTGTTTCTTCTCGACTAGGGTGTCAGCATCAGGAACCCAGGGCATCCCCTCCATCCCAGGAAGTTTAGTGACGGTCAAGAAGAAGTTGGTGTTACTGGTGCAGCGCATGGCGATGAGTGAGGGGATCACAGCGTACAGCAGGTTGGCTGCCAGGACAGCCAGGAAAGCCTCGTCTGGGATCCGGAATGGGGCCACTGTACGTGGGTGGAGGGATGCCCCAATGTGGGCCCACTGACACTGTGGAGGAGAGAGGAAGGAGTAGGTCAAGTTTAGGGTTATTCCAAACAGGAGGGCAACTTGTACAGTATATTCACAGCTGACCAGTAATTAGATTTTCACGTTTTTAGGGTTACCGGTAGTTGTTCTTCCCCCCACAAAGGCCTTGACTGAATAGTTTTAAACCTAATATGTTGCTTCACTTTGAGCCTCTGCAACAGTCATTAGTATCTACAGCCAGCGATGTGCAGTATAACAGCCGACCTCAGAGAGAAGATGCAGCTAGCCAAGCTCCGTTTTACAGGATTATTTTTATTAGAATAGCTGAATCGCGGAGGCAGGCATTCCCCTGTGTTGGGAGGGATACTAGGGGCTGCAGACAAGTCTATACAGGACTGGCCTTTGATCACTGTCTCTTGTTTGATGTTTGCCTCCATTAGTCCTGTACGGGAAGGAACTTGATTACAGGAAGCAGGCCTCTGCAGGATGGGGCTGATTGGTTATTATTGTGAACACGGACTCCATGAAGAGGTCTTATTAAGGTTGGCTATAATCAAATATTTCAATGAGAAGTAGTACTGGGAGCTATACTGTCACTGACTCCAAGCGTAATGTTTACATTTTGAACTTTCAAGGCCCCAGTCACTGCAAAGTGATTCCACCTCTTCATCTGTTCAAGTTATCACTAGTATGACTTGTAATAGCAGTATGTAGAAGCTCTGTACATAGAGAACATTACATTCTGGGAGCTGTAGTCTATGCTATTAACAAATAATAACATAAATATATCCCCCCCATATCTACCTGGGCGACGCCTCCAGCAACAAATACAGTCCAGTCGGGCATCCAGGTGCAGCCAGGCACTACGAGTCCGTAGATGAAGGCACCCAGCATAGGCAGCATGTAGAACAGGAAGTGCAACATCTAAAAAATGTAGATGTACAACAGGTATAACATCAAAGGATTACATCACAGTGGTGACTTCAGCCGACCCGCCCTAACACACAACGCTGACACTCCAATGGTCAATTAATACAGTAGATCTTCATCCTCTCTAGGGCGCTAACACATTACAGCAGTCCAAGTACTCGCACAGAATACAGAGAACGCTGCTGCGTGCTGGATGCATAGACAACACACTCTCACGCATGCACGTACACAAACACACACATTTGAAGTGCTTTCACACCGCACACTCAGGTCCAAATTGTATTGTCCAGATACAGAGGTCATTACATCGACACTCACAAGCACTTGCAGAATATTTGGAGCATGAAAGTCAGGTAGCTGTTAAAGTAATGGCATCAAATTATGCCTTTGAACAGTGGCTTTTGTTCTGGCGCTGTGGTGCTGATGAATCCTAATGAATTGAGCCCAGAGGCTGAGAACCAATCACACGTTGCCCTTCAGTCCTTGGAGGAGTGTCTTTGTTTTCCTCGCCCCGGTCATCTGTATGCCGTGGTTTATCACCATCAATGATTAAAAAGGTCAGTGTAAGATCAGCGCAACACCCCAACTCCACACACTCAACACACACACCCGTATTGACACACACATGCTTTGACACACACAGGGATTTAAACACACATGATAGCTTGAGCACACCAACATGTAAGCACATGCGCACACACACACTCGCGCGCGCACACACACACACACACACACACACACACACACACACACACACACACACACACACACACACACCTCCCACCCGGTGTGTTGCTGATGGGGGGGCTTAGGGGAAGGAGGATTATCTTATCAAGTTCTCAGCATGCAGTTCCCTGCCTGATCGATGCTTCGCCATTGTGCCTGGACTGGAGCCACAACAAGGTCTTTGGATAACCTATTGACTCGGCTAAGAACCCTAACAAAACCAAATAAACATCCCCCAGCAGACGGAGAAAGCTCAGGCGTTGAGACCAGACCAGACACAACCACATTCTCTTGCCTAACAAATGAGAGAGAATGAACCAGCCTGGCCTCTCACCCCTCTCATTGTGGCATAATGATGAAAAATGGCTCTGTGATCTCTTCTGTGAGATACACAGCTAGAGAGGAGAGAGATAGGGCAGGCTTCAAGGCAGCTCCAAGTGATTTCTGAATGGAGTTGTTATTTCTGAATGGAGTTGTTATTTAAAACAAGAGACTATTAAAGAATGCCACTGGCACTGCAGAGAGGCATGCTCTGTCTCTTAAAGTACCCACCATAACCTTGGGGTAGCCCACCGGGTCCTTCAGATAGGGCTCGTACTGGCGGAGGTAGATGGTACAGGCCTCTAGAGGGGAGTCAAGAGCTACCTGAATGCACACATAGGAGGAAGGTTACAACATGATCATCTTCTTGACAAGAGCACTGTATAAACTACTTGTCTGTAGGATCAGTTATTGTAATTTATAAACTGGGTGGTTCGAGCCCTAAATGCTGATTGGCTGACAGCCGTGTTATATCAGACCGTATACCCCGGGTAATACAAAACATGTGTTTTTACTATGATTTTCATCAAGTATCTACTTGTTCCCTTTCACATTCCCCATGGACCAGACATGGTTTATTTAAGCAATAAGGCACAAGGAGGTGTGGTATAATATACCACGGCTAAGGGCTGTTCTTAGGTACAACGCATCGCGGAGGTACTGGATGAAAATCACAGTAAAAAAACTATGCAAGTTAAATAAGTATGTGCATATTTCCACAAATCAGACCATCTTGAATGTTCTAATTGCCAGGGACGTGTCAGATGAGACCACCCATATCACATGATTGAATCAGCGCAGCAGGTGTTGCACATAATCTATGCATCATAAACAAATCCTTGACTGCTGTACAAAGACATCTAGCATGAGGGAATCAACTCAATATGCATTGACTCTTTTGGCTGTGCTAACATTGGTGGGCTGGACCAATCCTAATATAATAAGGTATTTTTATTTTATTTTCAATATTTTTTAGTGTTTATTTCTAAGTGTGTATTCAGGCCCTGCTGGCTCACCAAGCCCCTGAAGAGAGTGAAGGCCATGGCCCCCAGTAGCAGCAGCACCAGGAGAAGGTCTGTAGGGCGCCAGATGAGATTAAAACTCTGATCATAGTGGGCCTAGGAGACACCAACACCAGGGGAGGAGAAGCTTCTTTAGACAGTTCAGATGCACTATAACATAGTAATAAATACACACTTCAGCAAGGATCTTGTTGTAATATATCATAACTAAGGCTCTATTTTTGTGTCCTAGTTTGTCTGGTCAAGTCACACGGTCAGGGAAAACTCCTGGCCCTACGCATTCCACCAGGCCAATCAGCTGTGCCCTGCTCCATCATACCCTGTATCCACCGAGGGTTGGCCCATTCTTGGGCTGGTTGAACAGCTTGATTGCACCCCATATTGGAAGCATTAGGAAGGGCATGTTGAGCCAGAAGGCGGGACGGATATCTGATCCAAATTTACCTGCCAGAGAGGGAAACAGAGAGCATTTCATCCGCTAGAACTAGGAGGAGGAACTGGGTACATCTGAAGTAGAGTAGAGCAGTCTACTTTTAACCTTGTTAAAGTTGACACATTTCCATGAAAGATAGGTGAGACCACATTACCATAACGTTCAGCCTCTTTTCTATTTATACACACCTTGTAATTAACTCCAATGATATTCTAAAAAAATCCTCATTAGGGCATCATTGAACGAATACACAACTAAAATACAAAATGATGTGAACACAGCCACAGTTTAGTTTGATCCTCTAATACCTCCCTATGCTGTTTGAAACTCAAAGAACAGATGCTTTGAGCCTAGTTTAGCTTTGTTCTGTAAATTCTAAAGGGAAGCACATGTGTTACGTTGGCAACCTACACTATGACACTGATTCTACAAGGCTGTACAGATGTACCGTTGATTAACTCTGCCATTGTGGGTTACAGGAGAGGGGGGAAGGAGAGACTCACCTACAACAATTCCTGTCACAAAGACACTCATGTTGGCAAACAACGATCCAGCCCAGAAGAGACCCAGGGTGCGGTAAGACTTGCTGAGAGACGGAAAGAAAATGGTCAATAGATGTTTGCTCCCATCACTGAAAACTAGTGACACCATGTCTTACAAAGCTTCAAATCAATGACCCAGCAGTGAGACGATGAGATGATGTGTGGACGTAAATGTGGTCACACTAGGATCTTGCTTGGGGCCGATTCTGAGGTAAGTCTCGGCTCTCCTGGTGAAGGGGAGGTACAATGCAATACAATTCTTGCTTCATTGGTCCAGTTATTGGTCCAGGTATGAATGGAGTGTTTCAGAATCCTAGTATATGTGTGGTGTGTAGATCATCATTACAAGACCAAGGTGACACAGCGAACAACACACACCTGTTCCATAAGCGCTGTATCATCATGAGGTACATGATGAAATGCACTATTCCATCCCAGTAGCACATCATGATGGCATAGGCTGTACCCAGATAGGGCTCTCCCTGCAACACACAAATACAACCGTTAACCTAAAACTGTTGAAACAACAGACAGATTCTAAAGCTAAAAAATATATATTATTAGCCAATCAAATTTTATTGGTCACATACACATGGTTAGCAGATGCTATTGCGAGTGTAGCGAAATGCTTTGTGCTTCTAGATCTGACAGTGCAGCAGTCTCTAACAGGTTATATCTAACAATTCCACAACAAAACCTAATAAACACAATCTAGTAAAAGAATGGGATAAGAATATATAAATATAAAATATATGGATGAGCAATGACAGAGCAGGTAGTCATGCAATAGATAGTAAATAATAGATAGTGTAGTGTACAGTATACAGTATATACATGTGAGATAAGTAATGTGAGATATGTAAACATTCTTATTGTGGCAATTATTAAAGTGACTAGTGTTCCATTTGACCTAGCATGATGTTAAGTCATGAGATGGAGAATCTAGAGACTAACCGTTTTCTGGTAGAATTCCATAAACCCGGAAATAAAACCATCATGTTCCATAGCACTCACAAGGTCAATGACACAAGTGAAGGAAAACTCAGCAAACACTGTAAAGACAATGCAAACATTCAGTACTGTGGCAGACGGATTTGTGAAAGTGGACAATAATAAGCGGGAGGCAATGCAGTACTATAGAATACACGTCACAGGGGTTATTTCACGTTAAGTGCCTCAATTACACAACAGAAAATAACTTGGATTAATGTGTGGCTGTTGTTCTGCTCAACTCTCTTTGGTGCGATTAGCATACACCGATTGTATTTCTGAGCGTTTTTCAGCTCTGTCAGAAAGGCCCTCATTCAATTCGTTGCAGAATTCAGCTCAGTAGAAACCTGTAGCAGCTAGATTTCAAGCAGCTCTGCTGTAAGAACAATTCTCATTATTCTCATTATGATAAAGAGAAATCTCTTTCCTCCGATCTTTATTACCCAATATGCTTTGTCTGCCTCTTTGAAACTCTTTATAAAACTGTCAGAACCCTATTACTGCCTATAAAGATGCATTGAACAAGACTGGATTTTTCTGTGTTTAAAATATTTCCCTCCAACCAACCAGTTATTGATTTCCTGGGCTATAGAGGGTGATACTGCTATAGCTGTAGGCTGGGTGAGGGGAGATTTATATTGGGAGCTGTGGGTTGAGTTTTCCTCGGGTTAAGAGCAGAGCGGCGCTGAGAGGGCACTTCTCATCTCTCCAAGTCAGAGCCTGGCTGGAACCCCATATGGGTCTGGGAAACACATAATGAGCGGCAGGGGATCAAGAGGACTGGAGATAGGCAAGGACAGAAGCCCAGTTCAAGTGGTTGGTAATGTGAAGCAAATAGACATATTGGTTCTCCACCTCAATATCCACACTCTTTAGGAACTGCCCAGTCAGCCAGCAGTACTACCATTTTTTTTGTTGATTTCACATTGAATTCACGTTATATGACAACCAAACGTAAACCAAAAATAGACGTTGAAATGCCGAAGCATGTTGGTTGCTGCATCATGGTATGAATATTTTATTTAACCTTTATTTCATCAGGAAGTCATACTGACACCAAGGTCTCTTTTCCAAATAAGCCCTGATTTACAGAAATGACAGAAAATACACACATCAAAATAAAAATATGAAAACCACGATCACAAAAAACAAACACATTAATCAGTAATAATGTCCTCAAGGTATGCTTGACATCAGGAAAGACTGGGGAGCTTTTCCAGGATAAAAATAAACAGGATAGAGCTAAGCACAGGCAAAATCCTAAAGGAAAACCTGCTTCAGTCGGCTTTACACCAGACACTGGGAGAGGAATTCACCTTTCAGCAGGACAATAACCTTCAACGCAATGCCAAATCTACAGTGGAGTTGCTTACCAAGAAGACAGTGAGTGTTCCTGAGTGGCCAAGTTACAGTTTTGACTTAAATCTGCTTGAAAATCTATGGCAAGACTTGATAATTGCGGTTTAGCTACGGTTAACAACACCTCAACAGAGCTTGAACAATTTTGAAATTAATAATGGACAAATACTGCACTTAGAGACTTACCCAGAAAGACTCACAGCTGTAATCGCTGCCAAAGGTGATTCTAACATGTATTGACTCAGGGAGATTAATACTTATCTAATCAAAGTATATTAGGGTTTTATTTTTCATTAATCTTGACATTAAAAAATCAAACATTTTAAAAAATCTGAAGAAATCCAATGTGGTAAATATTTGATACCCAGTGTGTATAGAGTTCTGTGAACTCATGTTTCCTTGAAATGGAATAGGGTGCCCAATCCATGTATTAGCTTTAATACAAGGCTTGGCTGTCCCGTACATCATCAAATGTCCTTGTAACGGCACCTGTGTGTAACGGCTCAGACAGCCGTCCTGCATCCCTCACTATCTCCCTGACGTTGCTGCTGCTGTCTCCTGATAAACACACCGATAGAGACACACACTCTGTCTCTCTCCAGGTACCTGTGGCCTTCTAATCCTCTGGAGGGTCTGGTTTATCTAAGCTGTCTATCAGGTAAGATAGGAGGATTATCCTTCTCTATCACAGCAGGAAACCATTCTCAGCTCTGGGCTGTTTCTCCTTCCTCAGAATCACCTGATGAGGCGCAACGTTATGGCATGGCCACAGGGCATCTGGGAGATAGGCTCATTCCTAACCACCTGTGTGTAAGCCTATGGCAGGATATAGGGGACTATTAACTATCAAAAATAAAGAGAGTCGCAGACTCCATATATATTGTCTCCCAGTCATTTATTGGGTATTTACCAATGTTTCGGTATCACTGTGCCTTCTGCAGGGTAATGTCATGAATACTTGAACCAGATTACGTAGACAAACAGTGCAATTAGTGTAACCAATGACAATAGTGAGGTGTGTGTCATGATGATTAAGTTAATTAGAATGAATTTGTTTAAATGTAAAAATAAATAAAATAAAAAAGAACAATAGTGTATGGCATATTGAATATATTAGGCTATTGTTATCATATGGAAACATATTTGAATATTGTACATAATATTAGCATCAACATATATTATTGTTTAATTCAATTTCACATATTTAAGTGTTTTGTATTTAATTTCATATTTGTTCCATGTAATATTTTGGTTCAACCATAATGCATAGTAAGCATCATCAACAGGGGGAACATATTAGGTGTACACTAATAAGCTGTAGAAAGAATATAGCAATTTTTAAGACTTGTTCATAAAACAAAGAATTGTTCATAAGAAGGGCCTGAGATCAATATTCAGACCACTAGGGGTCAACATTCTTAGAAGGATATTCAGTAAGCATCCCTTTGTAGTAGCAGGATCTCAATGTTACCTCCTCTCCTTGGTAGAGCAACATGCTCAATGCCTGTGTATTTGAGGGAGGAGATTGAATGGTTAGCTTCAACAAAGTGAGCTGCTACTGGATAGTCAATGTTCTTACACCTAATTGAGCTGCGGTGTTCAGCTATGCTTTGTTTTAATTGTCTTTCGTTTGTCCTACGTAAGCTTTTCCACATGAACAGGTGGTGAGAGAGATGACTCCCTTGGTCTTGCATGAGATGATACCCCTAACAGGGATTTTTCGATCTGTTTGTGGGTGTCTGAAGAAGGATGTTTTTATAGTGCTATTGCACTGTGCACATGAGCCACATTTGTAGTTCTCATTTGGAATGGGTGTCTAGAGTGTCTGAGTGGGCTCAGGGGGCAGGTCAGATCTCACCGAGCTATCTCCAATATTGCGACCACACTTATAGACCACCAGTGGGGTTTCCTTGAAGAGGTGTGCAATTTTTTTGTCTGACTGCAGAATATGCCAGTGCTTTTTCAGGATTGCTTTCATTTTCTCTCCAAACCCTTGGTGTACTTAGTAGTACTTAGTGCAAAAGATGGTTGCGTTGTTTTTCTTCTTTGGTTGAGTTTTTAGTAATTCCTCTCTTGGTTTATGAGATATTTTCATCATTGCAGCATCAAGAGATTTGTCCTTGTAGCTTCTCATTTTGAATTGATCTGTCATTCTTTTAGCATTGCTGTCAAAATCTGTCTGGTGGCCACAGATTCGTTTAACCCTGCTTAGCTGGCTATATGGCAGACCATTCTTGTGGGATAGCAAGATATTGCGATCTGTGGGCGGCTTTGTGTATAAGTCTGTGTGTAATGCATCATTCTCTTTGATGATCCATACGTCCAGGTAGTTTATTCTTCTCTCATCAGTCTGCGTGGTGAATTTGAGGTATTCAGAGCTCTCGTTTAGCAGAGTTTGGAATTAATTTAGTTCCAAATGACTTCCTTCCCAGAGCACAAAGACATCATCTATGTATGTCTTCCATAGGAGGATTTTAGAAAGTAAGGGGTGTGTCTCTGTTTTGTAAAGGAGTGCTTCCTCAAATTGTCCCACATACAGGTTTGCATAGTTGGGGGGAAAGGGGGAGTCCGTGGCTACACCCCCCGAATTTGAAGGAAAAAGTCTGACTCAAAGACGAAGTAGTTATTGGATAATACCAGTTCAGTAAGTTGTAAGATGCAATCATTGGATGGAGCAAGGGTAGAGTCTCTCTGCTGAAGGAAGCCTGCAAGCCTCCAGTGTGTGGGATGTTAGGGTACAAGCTCTCCACATCAAACGTGGCCAGCAGGGTGCCCTCTGGTAACAGGTGGTTAGGAATTAACCTATTGCAGGATATAGGTGACTGACATGACATCCCTTATAATGCCAGCCTGGAAGCCAATGTATCAATCGCAAGTCAAATCAAATTTGATTTGTCACATGCGCTGAATACAACAGGTGTAGTAGACCTTACAGTGAAATGCTTACTTGCAAGCCCTTAACTGACGATGCAGTTAAGAAAATACCCCAAAAATTAAAAAGTTAAAAAAGTAAGAGATAAGAAAAACAAACAATTAAAGAGCAGCAGTAAATAATAATAGCGGGGCTATGTACAGGGGGTACCGGTACAGAGTCAATGTGTCAATGTGCGGGGGCACCGGTGTCGAGGTATTGAGACAATTGTGTACATGCAGGTAGGGCTGTTAAAGTGGCTATGCATAGATAATAACAGAGAGTTGCAGCAGTGCAAATAGTGGAAGCTGTTTAGAAGCCTCTTGGACCTAGACATGGTGCTCCGGTACCTCTTGCCGTGCGGTAGCAAAGAAAACAGTCTATGACTAGAGTGGCTGGAATCTTTGATGATTTTTAGGGCCTTCCTCTGACACCGCCTGGTATAGAGGTCCTGGATGGCAGGAAGCTTGGCCCAGTGATGTACTGGACCGTACGCACTACCCTCTGTAGTGCCTTGCGGTCGGAGGCCGAGCAGTTGCCATACCAGGCAGTGATGCAACCCGTCAGGATGCTCTCAATGGTGCAGCTGTAAAAAATATTTTGAGGATCTCAGGACCCATGCCAAATCTTTTCAGTCTCCTGAGGGGGAATAGGTTTTGTCGTGCCCTCTTCACGACTGTCTTTGTGTGCTTGGGCCATGTTAGGTTGTTGTTGATATGGACGCCAAGGAACTTGAAGCTCTCAACCTGCTCCACTACAGCCCTGTCAATGAGAATGGGTGCGTGCTCGGTCCTCTTTTTCCTGTAGTCCACAATCATCTCCTTTGTCTTGATCACGTTGAGGGAGAGGTTGTTGTCCTTGCACCACATGGTCAGGTCTCTGACCTTCTCCCTATAGGCTGTCATCAGCAAACTTAAAGATGGTGTTGGAGTCGTCCCTGGCCGTGCAGTCATGAGTGAACAGGGAGTACAGGAGGGGACTGAGCATACACCCCTGAGGGGCCCCCTGTATTGAGGATCAGCGTGGCGGATGTGTTGTTACCTACCCTTACCACCTGGGGGCGGCCCATCGGGAAGTCTTGGATCCAATTGCAGAGGGAACTGTTGAGTCCCAGGGTCCTTAGCTTTGTGATGAGCTTTGAGGGCACTATGGTGTTGAACACTGAGCTGTAGTCAATTAATAGAATTCTCACATAGGTGTTCCTTTTGTCCAGGTGGGAAAGAGCAGTTTGATGTGCAATAGAGACTGCATCATCTGTGGATCTGTTGGTGCAGAATGCAAATTGGAGTGGGTCTAGGGCAGTGGTCACCAACCGGTCGGTCGCAATCGACTTGTCGATCTCCAAGGCATTTCTAGTCGATCACCAAACATTTCTGTAAAAAAACACAACGATAACACCTTGTGTTTCTATTTTTTAAATTAGTCTCGGGCTGTTGGTGTTAGGTGCAGCCAATTCAGCTGCCCAGGCAAACTGTTGCCATTTAATGTGTCTGAAAGTACAAACTCTGCCTTCCCGGTGGGCCTGGAGAGGAAATCAAGTGCACTATGCTACTGCTGGCCAATCAGATTGCTCAGATTACGGAGTCTGCAGTAACGTAGCAGGCATGAAAGAAAGCTGCGGCAAAATGTATATTGAGATTTCAAAACGTTTAAAACCATGACTAGAGAGAGACTGTCAACAAATATGGCAAAGAGCTGCTGTTTTTGTGAGTGAGTTCATGTTTACGTTCTTACTCAGCACTGTCAACACTTCTTATAAGCCATAAAATGCGCGTTCTTCCTATTTCCACTCAGCGCTACAACAAGCAGCGCAGCAGTAATGAATGAGTAGGAAAATGTATCTATAGGCTTGCGTTGTCATTATTAGCGGCTTGGGTCATTTTTAATATCAAAGAATATTTCACATTCTCTGTTCATAAGAGTAACATGAATTTGTGCACGAGGCAGACATAATGCGCTGCGACTCGAGTTTTGCCATCAGCTGGAAGATGGTGTCCTTTTTTGGTCAGTGTCAGTGGAGGAATGTTGAGAGACAGACCCTCAGTCTGCTTCTCTCCCTCCGAGACTGACCATCAGATGCAGGCACCATCAGCCAAGTAAAATAAATAGCTAATGATTTAAATGTATTCTCACTCAACTGTGATCATACAGTGTGTTGTGAAATCTGTGAATGTATTGTAATGTTTTAAAATTGTATAAACTGCCTTAATTTTGCCAGACCCCAGGAAGAGTAGCTGCTGCTTTGGCAGCAGTTAATGGGGAACCATAATAAATACAAATATAATATACCTCAAATTTTGAAATATGTATTTTTGTAAATGGTCTGAACAACAATGCAGGTAAATTCACTCAAAGCCAGTATGCGGTGATAATGTATTGGGCCTATAGCTTACTACACAAACTTCATTGCTACAGTACTGTTTTTAATTGGTTAATGTTGCATGACATTTTTTAAGTCATGTTAATAAAAAAAAAATCAGAATGGTATATCTCGGCATACATTTTGACTCAGAAAGTGATCTTGAATCAGAAAAGGTTGTTGACCACTAGGGTTTCTTGGATAATGGTGTTAATGTGAGCCATGACCAGCCTTTCATGGCTACAGACGTGAGTGCTACAGGTCGGTAGTTATTTAGGCAGGTTACCTTAGTGTTATGGTGGTCTACTTGAAACATGTTGGTATTACAGACTCCGACAGGGAGAGGTTGAAAATGTCAGTGAAGACACTTGCCAGTTGGTCAGCGCATGCTCGGAGTACACGTCCTGGTAATCCGTCGGGCCCAGCGGCCTTGTGAATGTTGACATGTTTAAAGGTCTTACTTACATCGGCTGCAGAGAGCATAATCACACAGTCATCCGGAACAGTTGGTGCTCTCATTTATGTTTCAGTGTGACTTGCCTCGAAGCGAGCATAGAAGTAATTTAGCTCGTCTGGTAGGCTCGTGTCACTGGGCAGCTCTCGGCTGTGCTTCCCTTTGTAGTCTGGAATAGCTTACAAGCCCTGCCACATTCGACGACCGTCTGCGCCGGTGTAGTACGATTTGATCTTAGTCCTGTATTGACGATTTGCCTGTTTGATGGTTTGTCGGAGGGCATAGCAGGATTTCTTATAAGCTTCTGGGTTAGAGTCCCGCACCTTGAAAGCGGCAGCTCTACTCAGTGCGAATGTTGCCTGTAATCCATGGCTTCTGGTTGGGGTATGTACGTACAGTCACTAAGGGGACAATGTCCTCGATGCACTTATTGATAAAGCCAGTGACTGATGTGGTGTACTCCTCAATGCCATCGGAAGAATCCCGGAACATAGTCTCCCGGAATCTCGGAACATAGTCTGTGCTAGCAAAACAGTCCTGTAGTTTAGCATCTGCTTCAACTGACCACTTTTTTATAGAGACCGAGTCACTGGTGTTTTCTGCTATGTATGTATGTATTTTTTATTTAAGTCCGTTAAGAACAAATTCTTATTTTCAATGACGGCCTAGGAACAGTGGGTTAACTGTCTGCTCAGGGGCAGAATGACAGATTTGTACCTTGTCAGCTCGGGGGTTTGAACTTGCAACCTTCCGGTTACTAGTTACAAAGCTCTAACCACTAGGCTACCCTGCCGCCCACTAGGCTACCGTGTGTGTGTGTGTGTGTGTGTGTGTGTGTGTGTGTGTGTGTGTGTGTGTGTGTGTGTGTGTGTGTGTGTGTGTGTGTTTTTGTCTTCTTATTTGGTAATGATGCTTCAACATTACTCCCCTGCATCCCACATGGGACAGTCATCCACGATCAGTAAGTTCGGTAAGTAGTAAGCTATATACTGTGTGTGTGCACGGCATGTGACTTCACATGCCCTTAGGCTCATGTTCCAGGTCTTTCCAGCTCTCCTACTACTGTGGTGTTGTAAGAACAAGCCTAACAAGTCTGTCAGTCTGGGTTTCAGCTTTACGCTGATCCTGATCAGTATAAGCAGCTTTGTGTATAAATGAATGAAACAATGAAAACAATTCATGACGATAAGAAGGTTCTGGAAGTCTGTTCACTGGGGTTGGCCTTATGTATGTAGTGGTCATTCATGCTCTTTCTTAACTATGTAACACAGAGGGGATCTGTTTAAAGGTATTGGTGCTTTGTTAAGGAAATAAAATCATCAATGTTAAACTAGTTTTCACCCAAATAAAACAGCTAATTTCCCTTTGATCTGCCATCATCATCATCATCATCGTCATCTTGAAAGAATGATTAATACCATACCATAGAAAAGGGTGTCTTTGGGAGGGCTGCGTCGGGTGATAAGGAAGTAGAAGAACCACACCACCACCAACACTGCAATACCAATCTGCAGTATCACAACAGGCCTGCAGGTAAGAAATAACAACACAATGTTAGCTAGCGGACAAATCATGATATTTTTCAAATTCATAGTGCAAAGTCTTAACTTACCTGCACTATACTTTTTAAAGAGCAATCTCCCTCCGCTGTTCTGCCTCATTCTCTTTTCTAATTAGTTGGTGAGTCTGCTCTGCAGTGCTAAATTAGTGAGCAGTGATGAATGGGCAGACAGAGGGAGCGATAATTATGCCAACACTCAGAGCACCAGGCGAAATGATGCAGAGATGGGAGACCACATGATAGATAGAGGATACACACAGACAGACAGACATATGGGGCTCACGGAGGGAAGGTGGGCTAGGCAGACGGGACTGCTGCTGCTCTAGCGAGGGCCTGGAGACTGGGGGAATTGCTGCACGCTCTGTTTGGGTTCTAATCACGCTAAAGCCTTGGAGATAGGAGAACAGCGGGATGCTAGCTGCCTGTGAGAATTAGAGAATATGTGCTAATGTCAACTGCTACATGGGGCCGCATTGGACTGATAGTGTCAAAGTTTGCAGCATTCAGTGAGGACAAACGGCTGGCTTGCTGGTTTGATCTCCATCCATTAGTAGCCCACATCACCAGGTCTATTTCAACTGTTGTGTTGACCCAAGCTGTGAGGTCAACTGCTAAAGCCTGCTTTGATGCTTCAGCCTCTGGGTCTTGTTTCAACAGAGCTACTTTGACTTGCTGATCCATAACGCCATGGGATGGCAGATCACTAGTACAAGAAGCATGTTTCATGTAGATCTCCAATGGTTTCCCAGCAACAACAGAGGTCATCACCACAATGACTCAATCAATCATGGTCTTTAGCTGTAGGAGGCCAAAACGATGGGGCATGTGAGATCACCACTCATCACCATGATTGGCAGTCAGAGTTAACAGGTACTGTGTTCAGAAAAGATTAATGTGCTATGGGGCATCTCCATGTAAACAAAATGACTTCCATCTCAAATGTACAATGTGTACACAGAAGCCAAACAAATGCTGTGAAGTCAAAGGGAAGCTTCCTGGCTGCATCTGAATGCACCAGCGCTGGAAGAGTTATGCACACAATACTGTTTGTTTGCAAAGTGGAAGAACACATGTCAGCAGCAATTTATCAAACTCCTCTCGCGGCATGTAGGCCTATTGATTGCCAAAGTCCACATTGAACGAGTTCTAGGGATATCCGCTACGGAGGAGTATGGCAGTCTGCTTGAAATGAGAAATGTCCGCTAAGGAATGGAAGAATTGCTCGGGAGGAGTGATGCAGACAGTCACCCCTATCCTTCTGGAACTTTAATGTAATTAGGCCTGCTGTGGCAGCCTGCTTAACTAAACACTGGAGAGAGCATATCTTAACCCAATTGTCTGACAACACAGGTAGACTGGGGATTGACAAAATGTAGAAAATAGAAAAATAGATGTTTTATCATCCAGAGAGGTTAGAGACAGTCATTGTTTCAGATGTCAAAGACATGTTCTATCTGATTTCACAAGCCTTTTTTGATTTCCCCTTTAACTAATTATTTTTCACCCATCACCATATAATGTGAATGTAATCATTACATGGGTTTTACACATGCCAGTGTATTACTTGTTTCCACATGACTAAAGATTTGTCAAGGATTTATGGGTCAGAAATCTATGCGTAAAACTCAACAATGTCAGTGGGGCCTATTCATATGAGCTGCTAGTGCCCTCAAGCGGTAACAAAGAGTATTGAGCATACTTGCACCACTCAACTGGATCTTTGAATATGAAGCCTAAATTCGAATGTATTACTTCTCAATCATCTAAAGACTCTACTGGCCTAGACGGCAAAATATTATGTCATAGTTCCACATACACTACAACTTGCAAAATATGATTTGACTTAATATAACATTTTTATTTAGGTTCCAAAACACATTTGGCAAGACTGACCTTTGATTCAAATCTCATTTGTTCATAAATGAACCAAAACAACGTTTAAAGCTATTGATTAATTGAAGTCTACCAGCCTAACCAAAAAAATTTTGTATAACTGTGTGAACACATTTAAAGGAACCCAATTCTATAGGTAGACAATAGGACATGACATCATTGACTTACTCTTGGAACTCTGGAGTGGTGTTCATGCAGTGAAGGACAACAAGGGCAGTCAGAGAAAACAAGAAAACTAATCTCTCCATCTCTTCAACTGCAGAGGAAACAGCCAAAGGGTCCCTGGAGAATCACTAGCACCGACCACTGTAAAGAAAAACAAAAGTGGAATACAACTGCCATTTGACCAATTATCTGCTATGACCTAATAACTACCTGTGTCTTGAGAAAAATCACATGAAAAATTGAACCACTTGCCAAAGACATATCCACGCAATACTTTTAAAAGTTTTCACAAAATAGACAAAATCTCAATACAAATGTTATCAATTAATTCTTACCGTCTGGCCACTGTTTTGGCCTGTGGATTGTTGAAATGATGGTTGGCCTCGGGCAGACACAGCATATTTACAGGGAAATAATGAACTAGGAGCTTTTGGGGCAAGTTATGCAATTCGGGTTCGTCAGAGATTTATATAAATCGCATTAGATGGGGTAATTCACGTGCCTCTTAACTCACATTCATGTGTGTTAAGCAATGTGTGGTTAAGTCACATTCGTGTGTGTTAAGCAAATGTGTGGGTTTATGGGTTATACATTGTACTAGGTCTACTACATTAGGCCTACTCTCTATTTAGTTTGAACTCATTTGAGATGAACACATTAAAATCCTTTCCTGCAGTCGAATGACCAAATCGCCATCTATTTTTCATAATTAATCTCCCCCCCCCCCCCCCCCCCCCCAAAAAAAAAAAATGTACTCAGAAAAGCAGGTTTCTATGTCAAACTGTTTTGTTATATTTCAGTCTTCTGTGATGTATATAAAGTTTCATGTTGAGATCCAAACTCAAAATGTTCTACATTTCAACTCTATTTCTGACATGGTACAGTTTTTTTTTATTAAGACCATAACCATGTGTGTGAAGGTGTATACTTTTGTTTCAAAGTAAATTTGTTTATGACTACCAAGAAACACTCTGTGTGACCCTGATTTAGCCCACTGCAGTAAATAATTAAACCACATCCAAATTATGTGTTTTTTGTAACAAGAATGTGCATATGTTAAATAAATGATTGACTGTGCCAGTGCCAATTGCTTGCCTAACATACCTAACTGGGCATTGTATGTCCTTTTGTGTTTCTTCCAGCAGAGGGCGCCAAATTCAAAATTATATTATATATACATCAAGCTGGAATTTTCAGAGAAGTTTATGGGCAATGCTAAAATAACGCAAGGCAGGTAATGTGTGGGCACGACGAATAACAAGCTAATCCAATATGGTAATAAGGAAATCACAGCAGCAAGGGAACTTTGGCAGCTGTGAAGAAGAAGAGGCAAATAAACACATACAATAAATTTACACGGAAATGAGGAGAGCTCATAGAGATAGATAGAGGACTCATCTTTGTATCTTTGCCATAATAGCATCTGTGACAACATGGACAGTGCCATTGAGGCAATCTCCATTTTGAAGTATTTAATTTTCTAATTCACAATTGTGGAGGAATCAGGAGGGATCAGCGAATAAAATTGGAAGTCCCAACCAGTTGACTACATTAAAATGGTGGAAGCCCTCAATGGCGCTGCACATGCTAATAAGGCCTTTTGGCCAGTAGAGGCCTCTATCATTCTCTATGGCAGAGCAGTCAAAAGCATAACAATGAAATTTGGATTGTGATCTTCAGGAAATAACATTGAACGTGGAAAAAGGTCTCTATAACTACTCAATAACTATTCACTCTTGAGATGGAGACATGCATTGCTAATCTATAAAAACACTATTCCAACACCATTCCCAGAAGTGAGCCAGATCAAATTTGATTCACAAAATGCCCCTGTTCCATTCTTTTGTCATCAGTTCGGGATGATAATTTGTTTTGTTTGTAAAATACTTACTGGCACCTCCTTTATGTCCCACTCCAGGGCCACATTATTAGAATTGCTGAATTTCTGAGGCAAATACAAACCTAAGAGGTGATACACTTCTGTGCAGACAAAGCAAAGCACCACCTTGTATTTCCCTTTTTGTCCGAATGAACCTCACCCTGTGCTTCATAATGCCCCGTTTGTTGGAAAAGGGGACTGCTGTACCAGGAAGTCAGTGGCTGTGTTTACTGGAAACAATTTAACCTCTTCTAGTTGCATCATTTAATAACTCAGCAGGGAAGGATGGATGCCAAAATGACAGCAATCAAGAAACTATACACACCGAAATACGCTTATTAGATGACCTCAATGGTTATTATTACTGTGGGATAATTATGGTTTCCAATTCTGTATTCATGATGCATTAAAGGTCCAATGCAGCTGTTTTTACCTCAATAACAAATAATATCTGGGTAGCAATTAAGTAACTTACTTTGATCATTTTCAATGAAAATGGTCAAAAATAAACAAGAATAGCTTCTTAGCAAAGAGCAATTTCATAAGCAAGAATTTTGCTAGGACTGTCTGGGATCTGGGGAGGGGAAAACTGAAAACGATCTGTTATTGGCAGGGAGGTTTGGAACTTTTCTTAGTACTCAATTCCAACACTTTCCAACTTCATATTCATTATCTCCAGCACCATACTAGTGTCTACATATGTGAAAATAGAGCTATCTACGAAAACGTATGTAGCGTCTGAATGGTTTGAGCTACAAACTAGCTAACTGGAGCCTCTGAAGGTAAACTGGTACCAGTTTAAAAAAATGAATGGAAGTATGGATGTAGTTTTATACAGTACCCGACAAAAGTTTGGACACACCTACTCATTCAAGGGTTTTTCTTTATTTTGACTATTTTCTACATTTTCTACATTGTTGAAAAATAGCGAAGACATCAAAACTATGAAATAACACAAAAGGAATCATATAGTAACCAAAAAAGTGTTAAACAAATATTTAAACAAATATTTAAACATTATATTTGAGTAGCTAGCCTTTGCCTTGATGACAGCTTTGCACACTCATGGCATTCTCTCAACCAACATCCCCTGGAATGCTTTTCCAACAGTATTGTTCCCACAAATGTAATAATGCCGCCGGAGAAGAAGGCAGACGTGTCCCCAAAACAGATTGTTTTTTTATTTGTTTATTTGCGTTTTTTGTAACTTCATTTCTTATTTTGTACATAATGTTGCCGCTACCGTCTCTTATGACCGAAAATAACTTTTGGACATCAGGACTGTGATTACTCACCACGGACTGGCAGAATATTTTTTTCCCTTTAACTAGTCTGACGAGCCCGACGAGAATGATATACTGCTTTCTCTGGAACAGTCCCAGGTGAGGAGGCGGAGAAAAAGGGGCCAAAGGGAGTGCTGCCTTCTGAGAATTCATAGGCGATCAAATAAACCTCCACTTCCTTCCATTCTGCTAGCAAATGTGCAATCTTTGGAGAATAAAATAGATGACCTACGCACAAGATTAAACTACCAACATAACATTCAAAACTGTAATATCTTATGCTTCACGGAGTGGTGGCTGAACGACGACACTATCAACATACAGCTGGCTGGTTATACGCTGTACTTGTAGGATAGAAAAGTGGCGTCTGGTAAGACAAGGGATGGCGGGCTATGTATTTTTGTAAATAACACAAAGCTCTCCCTCGCCCTCCATTCGGCAATTCTGACCATAATTCTATCCTCCTGATTCCTTCTTACAAGCAAAAATTCAAGCAGGAAGCACCATTGACTAGATCAATAAAAAAGTGGTCAGATGAAGCAGAGGCTAAGCTACAGGATTGTTATGCTAGCACAGACTGGAATATGTTCCAGGATTCCTCTGATGGCATTGAGGAGTACACCGCATCACTCTAAACACACCTCTTTATTGCATTAGCATCGAATAGACCCCGCAATATGCAACTTTTCAGGGAAGTTAGGAACCAATATACACAGGCAGTTAGGAAAGCAAAGGCTAGCTTTTTCAAACAGAAATTTGTATCCTATAACACAAACTCCAAAAGTTTTTGGACACTGTAAAGTCCATGGAGAATAATAGCACCTCCTCCCAGCTGTCCACTGCACTGAGGCTAGGAAACACTGTCACCACAGATAAATCTACGATAATCGAGAATTTCAATAAGCATTTTTCTACGGCTGGCCATGCTTTCCACCTGGCTACCCCTACCCCGATCAACAATTCTGCACCCCCCACAGCAACTTGCCCAAGCCTCACCCATTTCTCCTTCACCCAAATACAGATAGCTGATATTCTGAAAGAGCTGCAAAATCTGGACCCCTACAAATCATGCTGCCAAACATACTCTCGTAAAACTGACTATCCTACCGATCCTTGACTTCGGCGATATCATTTACAAAATAGCCTCCAACACTCTACACAGCAAATTGGATGCAGTCTACCACAGTACCATCCGTTTTGTCACCAAAGCCCCATACACTACCCATCACTGCGACCTGTATGCTCTCATTGGCTGGCCCTCGCTTCATATTCGTTGCCAAATCCACTGGCTCCAGGTCATCTATAAGTCTTTGCTACGTAAAGCCCCGCCTTATCTCAGCTCACTGGTCACCATAGCAGCACCCACCTGTAGCACACACTCCAGCAGGTATATTTCACGGGTCATCCCCAAAGCCAACTCCTCTTTTGTCCGCCTTTCCTTCCAGTTCTCTGCTGCCAATGACTGAAACAAATTGCAAAATTCACTGAAGCTGGAGTCTTATATCTCCCTCACTAACTTTAAGCATCAGCTGTCAGAGAAGCTTACCGATCATTGCACCTGTACACAGCCCATCTGTAAATAGCCCACCCAACTACCTCATCCCCAAATTGTTATTTATTTTTTTGCTCCTTTATACCCCAGTATCTCTACTTGCACATTCATCATCTGCACATCTATCACTCCCGTGTTTAATTGCTAAATTGTAATTATTTCACCTCTATGGCCTATTTATTGCCTAACCTCCCTAATCTTACTACAATTGCACACACTGTATACAGATTTTTCTATTGTGTTATTGATTGAACGTTTGTTTATCCCATATGTAACACAGTGTTGTAGTTTTTGGCGCACTGCTTTGCTTTATCTTGGCCAGGTCGCAGTTGTAAATGAGAACTTGTTCTCAAATAAAGGTGAAAAAAATATATATACATATTTTTTTAAAGTCATTGGCTTCATCAATAAGTGCATCGAGGACGTCGTCCCCACAGGGAACGTACGTACATACATCCCTCGATGCACTTATTGATCCCCACTGAGCTAAAGGCTAGAGCTGCCGCTTTCAAGGAGCGGGACTCTAACCCGGAAGCTTATAAGAAATCCCGCTATGAACCATCGGAGGGCATAGCGTCAATACAGGACTAAGATCGAATCGTACTACACCTGCTCTGACGCTTGTCGGATGTGGCATGACTTGCAAACCATTACAGACTAGAAAGGGAAGCACAGCCGAGAGCTGCCCAGTGACACGAGCCTACCAGACGGGCTAAACTACTTCTATGCTCACTTCAAGGCAAATGGCACTGAAACATGCATTAGAGCACCAGCTGTTCCAGAAGATGTGCAGCTGATGTGAGTAAGACCTTTAAACAGGTCAACATTCACAAGGCCGCAGGGCCAGATGGATTACCAGGATTACCTTCTCTGACATTTTCAACCTCTCCCTGTCTGAGTCTGTAATACCAACATGTTTTATTATTATTATTTTTTGAAATCATTTTTTACCCCTTTTTCTCCCCAGTTATCGTGATATCCTAGGCCAATTGTGCGTCGCCCCACGGACCCCCCGGTCGCGTCCGATTACGACAGAGCCTGGGCGCGGACCCAGAGTCTCTGGTGGCACAGCTAGCGCTGCAGTACAGCACCCTTAACCACTGCGCCACCCGAGAGGCCCTATACCAACATGTTTTAAGCAGACCCTAGACCCACTCCAATTTGCATACCGCCCCAACAAATCCACAGATGATGCAATCTCTATTGCACACACTGCCCTTTCTCACCTGGACTAAAGGGACACCTATGTGAGAATGCTAGTCATTGACTACAGCTCAGCGTTCAACACCATAGAGCCCTCAAAGCTCATCAATAAGCTAAGTACCCTTGGACTAAACACCTCCCTTTGCAACTGGATCCTGGACTTCCTGATGGGCCGCCCCCAGGTGGTAAGGATAGGTGACAACACATTCGCCACACTGATCCTCAACACAGGGACCCCATCAGGGGTGCATGCTCAGTCCCCTCCTGTACTCCCTGTTCACTCATGACTGCACGGCCAGGCTCAACTCCAACACCATCATTAATTTTGCCGATGACACAACAGTGGTAGGCCTGATCACCGACAACAACGAGACAGCCTATAGGGAGGAGGTCAGAGACCTGGCCGTGTGGTGCAAGGACAACAACCTCTCCCTCAGTGTGATCAAGACAAAGGAGATGAGTTACCTTGGTGTCCACATCACCAACAAACTAACATGGTTCAAGCACACCAAGACTGTGGTGAAGAGGGCACAACAAAAATCCTCAAAAGGTTCTACAGCTGCACCATCAAGTGCATCCTGACTGGTTGTATCACTGCCTGGTATATCAACTGCTCGGCCTCCGACCGCAAGGCACTACAGAGGGTAGTGCGATTGGCCAAGCTTCCTGCCATCCAGGACCTCTATACCAGGCTGTGTCAGAGGAAGGCCCTAAAAATTGTCAAAGACTCTAGCCACCCTAGTCATAGACTGTTCTCTCTGCTACCGCAAGGCAAGCGGTACCGGAGTGACAAGTCTTGGTCCAAGAGGCTTCAAAAAAGCTTCTACCCCCAAGCCATAAGACCACTGAACTGAAATGGCTACCAGGACTATTTGAATTGCCCCCCTTCCTTCTTTTACACCGCTGCTACTCTCTTTTGTTATCATCAATGAACAGTCACTTTAATAACTCTACCCACATGTACATTTTACCTATACTAACCAGATATAGTCTCGCTATTGTTATTTTACTGCTGCTCTTTAATTACTTGTTACTTGTATTTCTTATTCTTATCAGTTTTTTTATTTGTATTCTTTTATGTATATATCTATATATTTTTTTAAACGCATTGTTGGTTAGGGGCTCGTAAGTAAGCATTTCACTGTTGAATTCGGCGCATGTGCCTTATAAAATTTGATTTGATTAAAAGTAAGAAACTGTTATTTTCAAAACCTGCAACGAGTATCTAGCCAGAGGGAGGGTATTTTCTTACTCTCCACATCACCACGAATCTAATAGGGTGTGTATGAAGATGATTTTCGAATTGCTCAATATAACCAGCAGCAGGCGTTGTAAACACTGTTGTTGATGATCTTTGATTTTAAGGGCCTTTTCAAAACAGCTGAGAATAGGCAATGTATGCAATAGACTGTAGTGTTTGAATTGGCTAAATTGTGTTAAGAATATTTATTGTAGTGTTTTCTGAACTGAAATTTTCCTTTTCGTTTTTAATTGTCAAAGTTACTTCGGCAGATAAAGTATGCTGTTTGTTATCCACGAACCTCACGCCACAATCAGAGTAGCCTACAGTGTGACGACAGCAGCGGAACTATCTGCTTTCAATTCAAAATGGCAGCGTCTATCAGGAAGTGAAGAAACAACTGAAAATAATAAGTTGGATCAAATTCCTTGTTTCGGTTAATTTAACTCAGGAATTCGATTGAAAACATACGTGCGATCTGAGCTGGGATTTAGAATAAGTAACACATTCGTGGTAAGTTTAATTTAAGCGTTTCATTCAGATAAAACACGGTGCGAGCGACACATCGGCAGCTAATGTTAGCTAGCTAGCTACTGTTAGCTATCAATTCCAAACTCCAGCGGCTCGAGCCTTCTTGTCAAGCAGCTTGATTTTACGTAACTTGGTAGTCAGGCTAGTTTAAGTCGTCGCACTTTTCTAGCACCAATTTGTTTAGCTAAGTAACATTGGTGCATGTATAAGTTCAATTGTTTCATAGTTAATGCTGCTGAAATGTCAAATGTCCATATTTTTGTTTGTCCAGGTTGAGGTTCGCAAAGTTCTACATTTTCGTTTTGCTATCGTTATCTCTTACCCAGCTAGTTTTGCTAAAGCTTTGCGGTACTAACTAGCTTAGCTAACACCTTGGCCTGGCTAGTGGTAGCTAGCAAGCTATCTCTGCATTTGCACTTCTTAGTTAGCTAACCTAGAGAGTGGAGTAGGGGGAATAGCTGGAGGGGGTATATGTGTCACTAGCTTGCCTGGATTGTAGATCACGGACAGCTGTGAGGAGGCATTGACCTCCTAAGAGTTAGTCTTGCTTATCTGAGTATGTGTAAAACTAGTGGAACTTTATAGCCCTAACCGTAGAAATGTTAGCTATTGAGTCTGCCTGCCATTGATACTACTTATTTTTTTAAATATATCAAATTGTATTTGTCGGCTTGTGTAGCGTGAAATGCTCGCTTGCTTATGAGACCTTCGCAACAATAGAGTTTAAAAATAGCGAGGAATAAAATACATAAGAATGGAACTAGTTATCAGTTATATACAGGGAGTACCAGATCAGTGTGCAGAGGTATTTGAGGTAGATATTGTATCTTCTTGTAGGAAGGGTAAAGTGACTAGGCACCAGGATAAATGGTAATAAGAGTAAAATAAAGAACAGTGTATCAGCAGCAAATTGTGTGGTCTGTTGGCCTGTGTGATGTTTGTTGTCGGTATGTGTGTGAATTTTATTTAACCTTTATTTAACTGGGCAAGTCAGTTAAGAACAAATTTTGACCAAACCCTATCCCGGATGACGCCAATTGTGCGCCGCCCTATGGGACTCCCAATCACTGCCGGTTGTGATACAGCCTGGAAGCGAACCAGGGTCTGTAGTGAAGCTTCTAGCACCGAGATGCTGCACCACTCGGGAGCCCCCGGCCCCAAAAAATGTTGGAGTCTCTGACATGTAGATCACCAATGAATTTTAAAAGTACATACATTTTTATCATGTGTTCCATCGCATACTGTCATAAACATAAAGCTCCAAGCTACTATCCAATCAAAGCTACATTTACATTATCCTACTCAGACACTATTGGCTTAAAAAGCCAAACGTAACACAATCTGCCAGTTAATTTCCAGCAATATTGCCTATGTCTGTTTGGTGCGCACATTTGTTTCACTCTATTGATGTTTCACTCTATTGATTAACGGTCTTGTGGTTAGACAGAAAGACTTTACCCCAAAACCTTCTCAATTAAATGTTAAGTGCAAAGTAGGCTTAAAAGACAAAGATATCATGATTATTTGTATCAATTGGGTGCCATTGTTTTCCAAATTCTGCCATGACGAGCTGCAGCAGTAGACCCAACAGAAGAAACTGACTGAGACATTCATCTCTTGCTTAATGCGCAATTAAAAGAGAATTACAAATTGTCTTCTGATGTGATTTAAGCATTGACATGTGCCAAGAAGGTCAATTTTCATTGTTTCTCTATTGAGAGTAGGCTTGTCAAGATACCAACATTTTACAAATAAGATTCTAGCGTGTCCTGCGTTGCATATAATCGATGCGGTGCGTATCGTTGCTCCAATGTGTACCTAACCATAAACATCAATGCCTTTCTTAAAATCAATACACAGAAGTATATATTTTTAAACCTGCATATTTAGCTAAAAGAAATCCAGGTTAGCAGGCAATATTAACCAGGTGAAATTGTCACTTCTCTTGCGTTCATTGCACGCAGAGTCAATGTATATGCAGCAGTTTGGGCCGCCTAATTTGCCAGAATCTTACGTAATTATGTCATAACATTGTAGGTTGTGCAATGTAACAGAAATATTTAGACTTATGGATGCCACCCGTTAGATAAAATACGGAAAGGTTTCGTATTTCACTGAAAGAATAAACGTCTTGTTTCCGAGATGATAGTTTCCGGATTCGACCATATTAATGGCCTAAGGCTTGTATTTCTGTGTGTTATTATATTATAATTAAGTCTATGATTTGATATTTGATAGAGCAGTCTGACTGAGCGGTGGTAGGTAGCAGCAGGCTCGTAAGCATTCATTCAAACAGCACTTTCCTGCATTTGCCAGCAGCTGTTTATGACTTAAAGCCTATCAACTCCTGAGATTAGGCTGGTGTAACCGATGTGAAATGGCTAGCTAGTTAGCGGGGTGCGCGCTAATAGCGTTTCAAATGTCATTCGCTCTGATACTTGGAGTGGTTGTTCCCCTTGTGTTCCTGGTTCGAGCCCAGGCAGGAGCGAGGAGAGGGACGGAAGCTATATACTGTTACACTGGCAATAAAGTGCCTATAAGAACATCCAATAGTCAAAGGTTAATGAAATACAAATGGGTATAGAGAGAAATAGTCCTATAATTCCTATAATAACTACAACCTAAAACTTCTTACCTGGGAATATTGAAGACTCATGTTAAAAGGAACCACCAGCTTTCATATGTTCTCATGTTCTGAGCAAGGAACTTAAACGTTAGCTTTCTTACATGGCACATATTGCACTTTTACTTTCTTCTCCAACACTTTGTTTTTGCATTATTTCAATCGAGTTGAACATGTTTCATTATTTATTTGAGGCTAAATTGATTTTATTGATGTATCATATTAAGTTAAAATAAGTGTTAATTCAGTATTGTTGTAATTGTCATTATTACAAATAAATAAATAAAAATCGTCCGATTTTAAATCGGTATCAGCTTTTTTTGGTCCGCCAATAATCGGTATCGCCGTTGAAAAATCATAATCGGTCGACCTCTAATCGCGATACCACCGTGGGGAAAAAGATGTGGCCTAGCATCCTGTTTGCCCCGTCCCCCAGGTGCTTGTTCACATTTTCTAAATGTTCTACAAAAACCTGTCACTGAAATTCACACTTCTACTCAGTACAACATGTTGAATTTAACTTCACACTTTTCAGTGTATAATAGAATAATGCATAGAATGGCTGATTTGCTAAGTCCTACCTGTGATGTGGCTGGAGGAATGGGAGGAAGGAATATACACCAGCGCTCCAGCTATTACCACGAGTCTGTCCTCCCCAGTTAAGGTGCCACCAACAACCTCATGTGATATTCAGTACCAGTCAAAAGTTTGGACACACCTGCTCATTCAAGGGTTTCTTTATTTTGACTATTTTCTACATTGTAGAATAATAGTGAAGACATTAAAACTATGAAATGGCACATGGAATCATGTAGTAACCAAAAAAAGATTAAACAAATCAATGTATTTTATATTTGAGATTCTTCAAAGTAACCACCATTTTCCTTGACAGTTTTGCACTCAACGAATAGGTCTGTCTGAACTTTTTTGTATTTTTAAAATATATTATTTTACCCTCTTTTCTCCCCAATTTTGTGGTATCCGATTGGTAGTCTTGTCCCACGCTGGAACCTTCGTGTGGACTCGAGAGGCGAAGGTCGAGAGTCGGGCGTCCTCCGAAACACAACACCGCCAAGCCGCACTGCTTCTTGACACACAGCCCGCTTAACCCGGAAGCCAGCCGCACCAATGTGTCGGCGGAAACACTGTACATCTGGCGACTGTCAGCGTGCATTGCGCCCAGCCTACCATAGGAGTCGCTAGTGCCCAATGGGGCAAGAACATCCCTGCCGGCCTAACCTTCCCCTAACCAGGACGACGCTGGGCCAATTGTGTGCCGCCTCATTGGTCTCCCGGTCGTACCAGGATCTCTAGTGGCACAGCGAGCACTGCGATGCAGTGCCTTAGACCACTGAGCCACTCAGGAGGCCCTATGTGTCCAAACTTTAAACTGGTACTGTACATGCAAAAGGATCTGCATGTCGTGTCAAAGGAAAAACACTGCATGAAACCTTAATTACTCTTCAGTTAACACATTCTCTCCATCCCTTCACACACACTCCGTCTCCCTCACTCTCATCAACATGCGCACACCTCTCTCTCCCCCACAAACACACACTGCTTCCAACTTTTAAAATGTTAGTCACCAAACAGGTGTCGTTACCTACCCTCACCACCTGGGGCCAGCCCGTCAGGAAGTCCAGGATCGTGTTCCAGAGGGAGTGGTTCAGTCCCAGGGTCCCTAGCTTGGTGATGAGCTTGGAGGGGACTATGCTTTTGATTGCTGAGCTTTCGTCTATGAACAGCATTCTCACATAGTTATTTCCTCTCTTGTCCAGGTGGTAGAGGGCAGTGTGAAGTGCAATTGAAATTGCGGGTATGGGATGATGGTGTTGATGTGTGTCATGACCAGCGTTTCAAAGCACTTCATACTTACAAATGTGAGTACTACAGGGCGATAGTCATTTTGGCAGGGTACCTTGGAGCTCTTGGGAACAGTGATAATGGTGGCCAGTTTGAAACATGTTGGGATTACAGACTGGGACAAGGAGAGATTGAAAAGGTCTGTGAAGTCACTTGCCAGCTGGTCTGTTAATGCTTTGAGAACGCACCCTAGTATTTCCGCTGGCACGGAGGCCTTGTGATTGTTAATCTGTTTAAATGTTTTGCTTACATTGGCCATGGAGAGTGAGATCACACAGTCATCCAGTCCAAAACAGGGTCTTTCACGCAAGCCACTGTTATATTCCTCGACACAAGCATAAAGGGCTTTTAGCTTGTTTGGTAGTTCTGGCTGGCAGTTGAGATAGACCCTCTTACCCTTTCTCTGGATTCCTTGGAGGTACAAGTAAGGGTAATTGCCCATGAAGAACTCAAATGACCATTCTCTCACAAATCTGTAGCCACTTAACACAGTTTTATCCCCCCAGCAGAGTACAATTGCCACAGTTACTTTGCTGCCTGCAGGATAGTCAGGGAAAATGCTAACCTTGACACAGGTTGCCATGGCTACTTTTCCAATTAATTTGTTTCCCCTTGTGAGGGATGCTATTTACTGATTGTGAAGTGAATGATATGCTGTGTTGCTGAGCTTCCTGACTATCCAGTGACATGGTCACTGGCCTTGCTGTTGTGAATGTCTAACCACCTCGCTCTCTTTCCCCACGGCCACTGGATCTTAATGGCAGCAGACAAGCTGTTTAACTATTGGAGTGTAATGCAGGAATAGGCTTACTGAGTGAAAACCACAAGCTTCCGCCCTCTCTTCTCTAGGGCGGCAGTGTACCCCAGAGCTCGATCAATAGACACCGGTTCTCTTCATTGTAAAAAAATTATACTCCATTGTTCCTCTTTTGGCATGTCCTGTGAAACAGCGGTGTTGATGAAATGGATCTTGCATGAAGAATAAATGCAAAATGTTGACTTTGTATTGAAGATGCGAACATTTAGGCTAAGTCTTCCGGAGGATGTTTATAAATGTGCTATAACCGAAATCTTAATGGTTGTTGATGCCTTGTTGCTAGGATGAGTGAGTCGAGCCACAGTCTTGCTCCCGGTCACTGCCCCAGAGTGGGCTCCGAAGGGCACAAGGCTCTGTTGTTGTCGAGCGCAGGCAGGAGTAGCAGAAGGGACGGAGAGCAGGGACGGAGAACATTGCTGTGATTTAATGCACCCAAACAGCCCGACATGGACTTTTTGTGCTTCTCCACTCCAGCCGGAGCTAGTGATCAATTTCATTTATGACCTCTGGGCTGATTCGAGCAAGAGGGAAAAATGTAGAGTTGAGGAGGGAGGAGTCGGGGTTGTGTAATGGGTTTGACTGTTCCAGCCGTTCCTGGAATCTGGCCTTCATTAGGTAATGGTCCATGTATTAAACATGAACTTGATCCGGCAAAGCCATGGCTTTTGGAGCTAAAAGGGGTATACTGTTCCTACTACAGAGTCAAGACACCGAGCCTTTTCTGGTTGGTTATGTCCTATGTGTGTGTCGGCCACATGAGCCATTCTGAAGATGATTAAAATGCTGGAGAGCGTGCTCAATGTGGTGCCTTGCAGTAGGTTGTGGAAAGCTGAGGAGTATGTCAACATCCTTCTCTGAAAAGCAAACATTAGAATTTCACCATGGGACTGATCCAGGAAGGAAATATGAGGGAAGTATTAACAACCACATTGATGGATGAAGATGAATAACATATGTGTCATTGTCCAAGCTAGCCTAGATTGTGGGCAGTGACATTTTAAGATGTCTATTTTAACACATACGCAACAACAAATAAGGTATTTATGAAGTACCTGGAAATGTAGCCATAGCATGAGGAGTATTTGCATTCATAAATAACAAAACATGCCTTGTAGTTTTGCATCTACGCAGAGCATTCCCATGAGTGCCTACAGAAATAGATGATTGCAAATTAGCTGCCATTTCTCATTCTCTCTCATCAATGATGTGTGTAAAAACTGCAGAGCGAAGGGGCTGTTTTCATTAGTAGTTAATTTATGGAGAACGATTAGTGTAGTACTGCTGGTGCAGAGGATTGTAATTATTGTGTGGATGGTTTGTCAACTCGCTCAGATCTGCATATGTACTTTAGCATACTTGTCTGCGTGATGACAGACACTGGGGGAATTGTCTTAATCACATACAGATCTGGAACCAGGCTAATGTAATGCTACTGTATGTGACATAAGCACTCTTTTCTGTGACCTGGTGAAAAAGGAGCTTAACTCTTACTCCTCTCCCTGGTGATGGATTCCTTGTGGCAGTGGTGGAAAAAGTACTTAATTGTCATACTTGAGTAAAAGTAAAGATGCCTTAATAGAAAATGACTTAAGTAAAAGTCACCCAGTAAAATACTACTTAAGTTAAAGTATTTGGTTTTAAGTATATTTAAGTATCAAAAGTAAATGGAATTGCTAAAATGTACTTAAGTATCAAAAGTAAAAGTATAAATAATTTAACTTCCTTATATTAAGCAACTCAGACGGCAAACTCCCAATACTCAGACATAATTTACAACCAAAGCATTTGTGTTTAGTATTTTGTCAAAAATATAAATATTAAAGTACAGATACCTAAACTAAAGTAAAAATACTTTAAAGTACTACTTAAGTACTTTACACCACTGCCTGGGGCCATTTGGAGTAAACATTCTCAGGAGATTATCTTGTTTGACTTGAAGATTATCTCCAACTCACTTTTAACCCCACCTCGGGTTGAGCTCACCTATGTAGGAGAAAATGTAATACACTGCATGACCAAAAGTATGTGGACACCTGCTCGTCGGACATCTCATTCCAAAATCATGGGCATTAATATGGAGTTGGTCCACCTTTGCTATAACAGCCACCACTCTTCTGGGAGGCTTTCCACTAGTTGTTGGAACATTGCTGCAGGGACCTTCTTCCATTCAGTCACAACAGCATTAGTGAGGTCAGGCCCTGATGTTGGCGGGTTAGGCCTGGCTCGCAGTCGGTGTTCCAATTAATCCCAAAGGTGTTCGATGGGGTTGAGGTCAGGGCTCTGTGCAGGCAAGTCAAGTTATTCCTCACCGATCTTGACAAACAATTTCTGTATGGACCTCACTTTGTGCACGGGGGTATTGTCCTGCTGAAATAGGAAAGGGCCTTCCCCAAACTTTTGCCACATAGTTGGAAGCACATAATCGTCTAGAATATCATTGTATGCTGTAGAGTTCATTTTCCCTTCACTAGAACTAAGGGGCTGAGCCTGAACCACGAAAAACAGCCCCAAACAGCTGTTATTCCTCCACCAAACTTTACAGTTGCACTATGCATTTGGGCAGGTAGCGTTTACCGCCAAACCTACATTCGTCTGTCGGACTGCCAGATGGTGAAGCGCGATTCATAACTCCAGAGAACGTGTTTCCGCTGCTCCAGAATCCTATGGCGTCGAGCTTTACACCACTTCACCCGATGCTTTGCATTGCTAATTGTGAACTTGTGTGTGGCTGCTCAGCCATAGAAACCCATTTCATGATGCACCCGGCGAACAGTATTTGTGCTGACGTTGCTTCCAGAGGCAGTTTGGAACTCTCAGACCATTTTTACGTGCTTCAGCACTCGGTGGTCCCGTTCTGTGAGCTTGTGTGGCCTACCACTTTGCTTCTGAGCCGTTGTTGCTCCTCTGTGTCTCCACTTCACAATAACAGCACTTACAGTGGGCTGGGGCGGCTTAACAGGGCAGAAATTTGAGTAACTAACTTGTTGGAAAGGTGGTGTTCTGCTGCCTAAGTTTGTCAATGGAGATTGCATGGCTGTTTGCTTGATTTTATACACCTGTCAGCAACGTGTGTGGCTGAAATAGCAGAATCCACTAATTTGAAGGGGTGTCTACATTCTTTTGTATAGTGTATTTAGTCTCTTGTGGTGACAGCTTCAACAATCCCTTTTAAGAGGATGAATTCCATTCGCAGAGGAAAACATTTTAGAGTGGACCTCTTGGAAGATAATACACCAAGAAATCCTGAAATGCTGTCATGTCTGTAGATGCTTTTCTGTGTGTCCGGGAAGGGATTGCTCTGTGCAATGTTGTCATAGATCAGGCTCTGGCTGAGGCTTCAACGGGAGCGGAACAGAAACCAGATGAGTCCCCATAACACCTGTCCACTGTAGGAAGCGGCTATCTTGAAAGCAAAAATACCCAGTCAGACTGCCACCGGATGTGCTGAGCTTAACATTGTGATAGTTGTGTGTTTTGGAATTGGGTGTAGAATGTGATGGATAGAGAGACTTGTAGGTGTTGCTGCTTGCAAAATCTACACATGCTAGCTAGTCTAAACCAAACAAAATAATTTACAATGGAGTACAGATAGAATGCGGGGAGTGGTCTGGGGGCTTGAAGATTGGCCTTGCAGCCAAGATGAATAACATATTGTGTAGCTTTTATTCCACCCCCAGCTTTCCCATCTCTTTCAGTAGTTAGTTGTTCCAGCCACTCTTCCTCAGCCTCTGTCTACAGCCAAGCCATGTCCCCAGAGCACTCCAAATGTCATAGGTGGTGACCAATTCCTCTAAACTCTTGCCTTGCCCTGTCAAGCGTCAATACAAATCAGTAGCTTTATTAGATATGAGCCTTACAAATATTTCTGTGAATCTGTCTTTATTCCACAGATAAGGCACCAATATTAGAATGAACAGATTCGTCATTTGCAGTCATCTATTTATATTTTTCAATGGTTGCCTGAAGAGGGCGGTCTACGAGCTGCTCATCATTGTCTTAAGTCAAGACTTGAGAGAGAGTAGGCATCATGGCCTAAAATTAACAAATGCGACCTTATTCTAAAATGGATTAAGTAACCCCAGAAAATCCTCAGCTATCTACACACAATAGGCCATAATGACAAAGCGGCCAGCTCTAGGAAGAGTCTTGGTAGTTCTAAACTTCTTCCTTTTAAGAATGATGGAGGCCACTGTGTTCTTGGGAACCCGCAATGCTGCAGAAATGTTTTGGTACCCTTCCCCAGATCTGTGCCTCGACACAATCCTGTCTCAGAGCTCCATGGACAATTCCTTCAACCTCATGGCTTGGTTTTTGCTCTGACATGCACTGTCAACTGTGGGACGTTATATACAGTTGAAGCCGGAAGGTTACATACCTTAGCCAAATACATTTAAACTCAGTTTTTCACAATTCCTGACATTTAATCCTAGTAAAAATTCCCTGTTTTTAGGTCAGTTAGGATCACCACTTCATTTTAAGAATGTGAAATGTCAATAAAAGTACAGAGTGATTTATTTCAGCTTTTATTTCTTTCATCACATTCCCAGTGGGTCTGAAGTTTACATACACTCAAGTAGTATTTGGTAGCATTGCCTTTAAATTGTTTAACTTAGGTAAAATGTTTCGGGTAGCCTTACACAAGCTTCCCACAATAAGTTGGGTGAATTTTTGCCCATTCCTCCTGACAGCTGGTGTAATTGAGTCAGGTTTGTAGGCCTCCTTGCTTGCACACGATTTTTCAGTTCTGCCCACAAATGTTCGATAGGATTCAGGTCAGGGCTTTGTGATGGCCACTCCAATACCTTGACTTTGTTGTCCTTAAGCCATTTTGCCACAACTTTGGAAGTATGCTTGGGGTCAATGTCCATTTGGAAGAACCATTTCCTTCCTCAATATATCCCCATAATTTTCCAGCCTCATGATGCCATCTATTTTGTGAAGTGCACCAGTCCCTCCTGCAGCAAAACACCCCCACAACATGATGCTGCCACCCCCGTGCTTCACGGTTGGGATGGTGTTCTTTGGTTTGCAAGCATCCCCCTTTTTCCTCAACATAACGATGGTCATTATGGCCAAACAGTTCTATTTTTGTTTCGTCAGACCAGAGGGCATTTCTCCAAAAAGTACGGTCTTTGTCCCCATGTACAGTTGCAAACCGTAGTCTAGTTTTTTTATGGTGGTTTTGGAGCAGTGGCTTCTTCCTTGCCGAGCGGCCTTTCAGGTTATGTCGATATAGAACTCGTTTTACTGTGGATATAGATGCTTTTGTATTTGCACTTTTTGCACCAAAGTACGTTCATCTCTAAGAGACAACACGTCTCCTTCCTGAGCGGTATGACGGCTGCGTAGTCGAATGGTGTTTATACTTGCGTATTATTGTTTGTACAGATGAATGTGGTATCTTCAGACATTTGGAAATTGCTCCCAAGGATGAACCAGACTTGTGGAGGTCTACAATTTTTTTTTTATCTGAGGTCTTGGCTGATTTATTTAGATTTTCCCATGATGTCAAGCGAAGAGGCACTGGGTTTGAAGGTAGGCTATGAAATACATCCACAGGTACACCTCCAATTCACTCAAATTATGTCAATTAGGTTATCAGAAGCTTCTAAAGCCATGACACCATTTTCTGGAATTTTCCAAGCTGTTTAAAGGCACAGTCAGCTTAGTGTATGTAAACTTCTGACCCACTGGAATTGTGATACAGTGAAATAATCTGTCTGTAAACAATTGTTGGAAAAATCCACTTTGTGTCATGCACAAAGTAGATGTGCTAACAGACTTGCCAAAACTATAGTTTGTTAACAAGACATTTGTGGAGTGGTTGAAAAACGAGTTTTAATGACACCAGCCTAAGTGTATGTAAACTTCCGCCTTCAACTGTAGAAAGGTGTGCCTTTCCAAATCATGTCCAATCAATTGAATTTACCGCAGGTAGACTCTAAGTTGTAGAAACATATTAAGGAGGATCAATGGAAATAGGATGCACCTGAGCTCAATTTAAGGTCTCATAGCAAAGGGTTTGAATACTTAGGTAAATAGGGTATTTCTGTTAAGGCTTTTATATATTTGGAAAATATTTCTATAAACCTGATCACTTTGTCATTATGGGGTATTGTGAGTAGATGAGGATTTTTATAATAAGGCTGTAATAACAAAATGTGGATAATCTCAAGGTGTCTGAATACTTTCTGAATGCACTGTATTTGTTCTCTTGTTTTGACAGTGTCCAATTAGATTAGACACCAACTTTATATGGAAAAATAAACCTCACAAAGTGAAAAAATAAATCTTAGTGTGTGATGGCAGTCATGTGTTGGACTTCACAACTTTTAACCTATTCTTAAAGATTTGTTTGATACTTTTAAGGACCCAAACAGCTTTTCGTTTACAATACCAAAATCTTATTTTCAATACATTTGGTGGCTTAAGTGTCCTTTAGCGGGGCCCTTATGCAGCTGGAAAACGTACTGTTAAGATGGCTGATTTCCACAAACAAATGCTTAGTTTTTGGTTCCTTCTATACAAACATAATTTGTATAGTTGCAGTTGAAACATATAGCCAATACATTTTGTATTGAATAACAGTGTAATTTACATGATTGTTTCAGTAAGAAAACATTGTCGTAATGAACAGCTAGCGCGTGCTTGTTATAACAAGCTCTCATTGGTTGGTGTAAAGTGTTTGTTTACATGGCCTTTGACTGTTGTAATTAGAGGTCGATTATGATTGTTCAACGCCGATAACAAGACCTATTTATTGGAGGGCCAAAAAAAGCCGATACCAAATAATCTGCCTTTTTTTTTTTTTTTTTTTTTTTTAAATACAATTTTATTTTATGTGTTTTTGTAATAATGAAAATTACAACAATACTGAATGAACACTTTTTTTGTTGTTGTTGAATTTTTACCCCTTTTTCTCCCCAATTTCGTGGTATCCAATTGTTGTAGTAGCTACTATCTTGTCTCATCGCTACAACTCCTGTACGGGCTCGGGAGAGACGAAGGTTGAAAGTCATGCGTCCTCCGATACACAACCCAACCAGCCGCAACACTGCTTCTTAACACCAACCAATGTATCGGAGGCTACACCGTGCACCTGGCAACCTTGGTTAGCGCGCACTACGCCCGGCCCGCCACAGGAGTCGCTGGTGCGCGATGAGACAAGGACATCCCTACCGACCAAGCCCTCCCTAACCCGGACGACGCTAGGCCAATTGTGCGTCGCCCCACGACCGGGAGGGTCGCGGCCGGTTACGACAGAGCCTGGGCGCGAACCCAGGGATTCTGATGGCACAGCTGGCGCTGCAGTACAGCAACCACTGCGCCACCCGGGAGGCCTGAACACTTATTTTAACTTAATATAATACATCAATTTAGTCTCAAATAAATAATAAAACATGTTCAATTTGATTGAAATAATGAAAAAACAAAGGGTTGGAGAAGAAAGTAAAAGTGAAGTATGTGCCATGTAAAAAAGCTAACGTTTAAGTTCCTTGCTCAGAACATGAGAGCATATGAAAGCTGGTGGTTCCTTTTAACATGAGTCTTCAATATTCCCAGGTAAGAAGTTTTAGGTTGTAGTTATTATAGGACTATTTCTCTCTATATGATTTGTATTTCATATACCTTTTGACTATTGGATGTTCTTAAAGGCACTTTAGTATTGCCAGTGTAACAGTATAGTTTCCATCCCTCTCCTCGCTCCTACTTGGGCTCAAACCAGGAACACATCGACAACAGCCACCCTCGAAGCAGCGTTACCCATGCAGAGCAAGGGGAACAACCACTCCAAGTCCCAGAGCGAGTGATGTTTGAAACGCTATTAACTAGTTAGCCATTTCACATCAGTTACACCAGCCTAATCTCGGAAGTTGATAGACTTGAAATCATAAACTGCGCAATGCTTGAAGCACAGGGAAGAGCTGCTGGCTAAACGCACTAAAGTGCTGTTTGAATGAATGCTTACGAGTCTGCTGGTGCCTACCATCGGTCAGTCAGACTGCTCTATGAAATCATAGACTTAATTATAACATAATAAAACACAGAAATACGAGCCTTGGGTCATTAATATGGTCGAATCCGGAAACTATCATCTCGGAAACAAATAGTTTATTCTTTCAGTGAAATACGGAACCATTACGTATTTTATCTAACGGGTGGCATCAATAAGTCTAAATATTCCTGTTATATTGCACAACCTTCAATGTTATGTCATAATTACGTAAAATTCTGGCAAATTAGTTCGCAAAGAGCCAGGCTGCCCAAACTGTTGCATATATTCTACGTGCAATGAACGCAAGTGACACAATTTCACCTGGTTAATATTGCCTGCTAACCTGGATTTCTTTTAGCTAAATATGCAGGTTTAAAAATGTATACTTCTGTGTATTGATTTTAAGAAAGGCATTAATGATTCATGTTTATGGTTAGGTACACTTTGGAGCAGCGCCGGTCCTCTTTCGCGAATGCGCACCGCATCGATTATATGCAACGCAGGATACACTAGATAAACTAGTAATATCATCAACCATGTGTAGTTATAACTAGTGATTTTGATGTTTTTTTTTATGAGGTTAATGCTAGCTAGCAATTTACCTTGGCTTCTATCTGCATTCGCGTAACAGGTAGGCTCCTTGTGAGGCAGGTGGTTAGAGCGTTGGACTAGTTAACCGTAAGGTTGCAAGATTGAATCCCCGAGCTGACCAGGTAAAAATCTGTCGTTCTGCCCCTGAACCCACCGTTCCTAGGCCGTCATTGAAAATAAGAATGTGTTCTTAACTTCTCTAGGGTAGTCGACAGCATTTGGAATTTGGATGAAAAGCATGCCCAAATTAAACTGCCTTCTACTCAGGCCCAGAAGATAGGATGTGGATATAAATAGTAGATTTGGATAGAAAATACTAAAGTTCCCAAAACTGTTAAAATAATGTCTGAGTATAACAGAACTGATTTGGCAGGCGAAAACCTGAGAAAAATCCAGTAAGTAGGATTTTTTTATGTGTAGTTTTCTATTCATTGCCATTACAGTATCCATTGACTTAGAACTCAAATTGCAGTATCTATGCCTTCCACTAGAATCCACTAGTCTTTAGAAATTGTTTCAGGCTTGTATTCTGAAAAATGAGGGAGTAAGCGCAGTCTGAATGAGTGGACCCTGCCGTGTCACAGAGCTTTTTCATGCGCACGACCTAGAGTGCCTTTCTTGTTTACCTTTTTATATTGACGACTTTATTGTCCGGTTGAAATATCATCGATTATTTAGGCTAAAAACAACCTGAGAATTGAATATAAACATCGTTTGACATGTTTCTATGAACTTTACGGATACAATTTGGATTTTTCGTCTGCCTGTTGTGACTGCGTTTGTGCCTGTGGATTACTGAAGAAAACGCGCAGACAAAAGAGGTTTTTGGATATAAAGAGATACTTTATTGAACAAAAGGAACATTCATTGAATAAATTAATGTCTTCTGAGTGCAACCATATGAAGATCATCAAAGGTGTTAGTGATTAATTTTATCTCTATTTCTAACTTGTGTGACTCTTCCACTTGGCTGGTAACTGTTTAATGATTTGTCTGCTGGGCGATGTTGTATGCTAAGGTATGCTTTCGCTGTAAAGCATCCTTTAAATCTAATGTGATTGCGAGAGAACTGTTATATGATGATCATTAAAGAAAAACACCAGTTATAATCCGAGGTAGGGGGTGTGGAGGGAGGAGTTGTAGCCTGGAAGGAGGCTGGGTTCTCTGGGTTAGCTGAGAGACAATGCTTTCCTTTTCTAATGAGGTGGTGTTCCAGCCCTGGGAGATAGGGGTCCACAAGCCTGTTTACCCAGCCATTACACACACTCCCTCTCCAGTCTTAACGAGGGTTGTTAAGGTGACTGTATTACCACCACACGGGCAGTCGAGTCATGACCACAGTCAAATTCCGTGTGAGTGCTGAGTCACGGAAACTAGACATCTCCTAAACTGTGCTCTGATGCCGCTGGTGGTCATAAGTAGCCTACCAAACTTTCTCATGGCTAGCCGCTAATGGCGGGGTACTCAACACTCTATTGTCCCTCTAATACAAGGCTCTCCAACCCTGTTCCTGAAGAGCTACCATCCTTCAGGTTTTTCACTCCATCCATAATCCAGTGCACCAGACTCTAATAATTAGTTGGTTGATAAGTTGAATCCGTTTAGTTACAACTGGGGTTGGAGTGAACCTACAGGAGGGTAGCTCTCCAGGAACAGGGTTGGAGAGCCCATAGCTTACAGTTCTTAAAGCTCAGACACACCGGTAGGACTTTCAAAGTTTGCCTGCCGACAGTACTTTGAATGCTGACACTCTGTTCAGAGGTGCTATCTTGTTTGTCTTCAAAAAGCTTGGAAGTCGTCAGCCACCCAGCCTTGTTAAAATACTCCAAACCAGAAGGTGGCAGTAGTGTTTGGCAATGCATAGCCGTGAGTGTGGCTTATGACCTGGATTTCTATCTGCGTTACTGTTGCTTTTTTCTAGAAAGCCCTTGTTGATAGTAGCAAGATGGCCACAACTTGATGACTACCTAGCAAGATGACGAAAAACAATTAAACTCATTATTAAACTAGATAATACATTGTGTATGTCAATAGTAGCTACAGTGGTTAGCTAGCTTGTGGACTTAGCTAACTACCATCCCATAGCCTACATTGCATATAAAGTGTGACTGGTTCCCTGCTTAAAATCTTTAATAAAAATGTGGCTCCATGGGGGGGGTGGTTCGGGCTCTGATTGGCTCAAAGTAAGGCTGTTGGCCACTGAAGAGCTCAAATTTTCTGGCACGGATGTCACTTGAATGTAGATTAGTTAACCTTGAGTCAATTCCCCCCCCCCCCCCCCCCCCCCCCAGGCCTAGACTCTAGACGAAATGGTTCAAAAATAATGTACCCATCCTATCTTGAGTCAGGGTAATTGTAATGGTGTTTCTAATTATGTTAAATTCTGCAGGAATGATGGAACATCTGACTGTGTAGCATGATTAATATTTGAATGGCTGCAGAAACTCTAACAATACAGGCTCATAAAACACCATTTGTTTCTATATCCCTCCGCTTTGATAGCGCTGCAGATTTGGTTACTCAGTCAGTTGATTAATTTTTCTTTGTCTTTTTCTCCCGTACCGAGCCACCCGCAGATCCTCTCTGTGCGTCCGTGCCGCTCCATGGAAATGGCGTGAGTTGAAAAGAGCCTGATAAATAATTCACACTGTTTTGAATGACTGCTGAGTTTCCCAGGGAAGTAACTTGTTCCTTTTATGAATTTTTCATCACTTGGATAATTAATCCAGCACAGCAAGCCAGGCCATCATAACCACCAACATACATACTGGTTTAATATAATGTAGCGTTGCTTTGTAATTCGATTAAAATGGGAAGACATTTTTATGGGCAGAAATTTGCAGTGAGTGACTTTGATGTAGGTTGGAAGAAGTTTCATCAATGGTGAGGTCTGAGATGGTAACTTGGCGCAACAGGAACTGATGTAAAAGGTTTGGTCTGTTCAGTCTTGTAAGTGTGTGTGTGTGTGTGTGTGTCACTGTGTCTGTCATGATGCCCTGATCTTTAGAGCGTTGTTAATGAAGATGAAGCGGGCTGTTCATTAAAGGATTTACTCGGTGTGCCTTAAGCAGGATTAATGCCAGGCCTGTGAGCGAGGGAAGACGAAACAAGTGTTTTTAAAGATTGAGGGATCACATGGGAGGGGTGGAGGCCTGTCAACAGGCTGGTAGAGATGGCAGGCTAATACTGAGGCATGTTCACATGTTTAGCTTCTATCCGGGTTCCTTGGGATGTCCCTCCCCTAAACCCTAACCTTAATCCTTAACCGTTATCTAACTGTTTTCAATTTAAACGTTAATAACCTTTTAAAGCTAGGGGGCAGAATTTTCACTTTTGGATAAATAGCGTGCCCAATTTCAACTTCCTGCTACTCATGCCAAGAATATAAGATATGCATATTATTCATAGATTTGGATAGAAAACACTCTGAAGTTTCTAAAACTGTTTGAATCATGTCTGTGAGTATAACAGAACTTATGTAGCAGGCAAAACCCCGAGGACTAACTGTTCAGATTTTTTATATTTTTTTCCCCATCTCTGTTCACTATATTGTCTTTGCCATTGGATATTTAATAGGAACCAATTTTCAGTTCCTACCGCTTCCACACGATGTCGCCAGTCTTTGGAATATGGTTGAGGTTATTCCTTTGTGCATTGAAGAAGTAGGCCAACTCGGAACTGGGGACACTTTTGTGAGTTGCGCAAGATATGAAAAGCAGAGCTGGTTTCTTTTCGTTCATGTATTGAATACAGATTGCCCCGTCTACAATTTGATTGATTATTAACGTTTAAAAATATTAAATATAAATATAGTTTGAAATATTTTGGCAAAGTTTATAGGCAACTTTTGAAATATTTTGTAGTGACGTTGTGTTTTTGTAAGCTGTTTTTTTCTGGATCAAACGCGCTTTTATAAATTGACTTTTTTGATATATGGACGGAATTAATCGAACAAAAGAACCAATTGTGATGTTTATGGGACATATTGGAGTGCCAATAAAAGAAGCTTGTCAAAGGTAATGCATATTTTATATTTTATTTCAGCGTTTCGTGTAGCGCCTGCTACGCTAGCTCCTTTGTTTACTGCTGGTGCAGATGGGTGCAGGCTATCAGATAATAGCTTCTTATGCTTTCGCCGAAAAGCATTTTTAAAATCTGACATGTTGGCTGGATTCACAACGAGTGTAGCTTTAATTGAGTATCTTACATGTGTGATTTAATGAAAGTTTGAATTTTATAGCATTTTATTTGAATCTGGCGCTCTGCATTTCCCCTGGCAATTGGCCAGTTGAGACGCTAGTGTCTCCCCTATCCATAAGAGGTTTTAATGGGGTGATGTTAGAGTTGGGACGTCCCAAGGACCGTTTTTTTCCATTGTTCCCTTACCACAGATGGAATAGGGAGCCAAGCACTAAAATGGTGGCGAAAGAAATGGCAGCAGTTTTACGGACGCCTACCCAATTGTGCTATTATGTGGGGTTTTTCCCCACTTCATTTGTAACTTATTTTGTATGTAATGTTTCTGCCACTATCTTATGGCAACAAAAGAGCTTCTGGATATCAGGACAGCGATCACTCACCTCAGATTTGACAAAGATTTTTTCTTCTACAAGCAGGAAGCACAGGACATACTGCGAACACCCGACAAGGCCGACATCCCCATTTATTAGCAAGAGAAAGAGAAGCAGGTACAGAGGACACAGAGCGGGGTGCCTCATAAGAATCCGGAGAAGTCAAGTGGGAAAGCTGCCGTTACGTCAATATTACTCGCCAACGTATAATCATTGGACTATAAATTGGACGTGGTACGATCAAGAATATCCTACCAACGGGACCAAAAACTGTAACATCTTATGTTTCACGGAATCGTGGCCGAATGATGTCATGGATATTCAGCTGGCAGGACCGGCTAGATAGAACAACACACTCCGTTAAGATTTGGGGGGGTCTGCATGTTGGTAAACAACAGCTGGTGCACGAAATCTAAGGAAGTCTAGATGTTGCTCTCCTGAAGTAGAGCATCTTATGATAAATTGCAGACCACACTATTTGCCAATAGTTTATCTAAACTTATCGTGGCTGTTTTATTTACCACCACAGTGACTACGTACATAAGCCATGGATTACAGGCAACATTCGCACTGAGCTAAAGGGTAGAGCTGCCGCTTTCAATGAGCGGTACTCTAACCCGGAGGCCTGTAAAAAATCCTGCTATGCCCTCCGAACCATCAAACAGGCAACGCGTCAATACAGGGCTAAATTCGAATCGTCCTACACCGACGCTCGTCTTATGTGGCAGGGCTTGCAAACTATTACAGACAACAAAGGGAAGCACAGCCTCGAGCTGCCCAGTGACACGAGCCTACCAGATGAGCTAAATCAGTTCCACGCTCGCTTTCGAGGCAAGCAACACTGAGGCATGCATGAGAGCTGTCCCGGATGTCTGTGTGATTACGCTCTCCGTAGCCGACGTGAGTAAGACCTTTAAACAGGTCAATGTTCACAAGGCCGCGGGGCCAGACGGTTTACCAGGATGTGTACTCCGGGCATGTGCTGACCAACTGAAAAGTGTCTTCTCTGACATTTTCAACATGTCCCTGATTGAGTCTGTAATACCAACATGTTTCAAGCAGATCACCATAGTCCCTGTGCCCAAGAACACTAAGGTAACCTCCCTAAATGACTACAGACCCGTAGTACTCACGTCCGTGTTTTGAAAGGTTGGTAATGGCTCACAACACCATTATCCCAGAAACCCTAGACCCACTCCAGTTTGCATACCGCCCTAACAGATCCAAAGATGATGCAATCTCTATTGCTCTCCACACTGCCCTTTCCCACCTGGACAAAAGGAGCACCAGTCTTTCTCTTCTGGTTAGAGACAGTTTGCGCTGTTCTGTGACGGGAGTAGGACACAGCGTTGTACGAGATCTTCAGTTTATTGGCAATTTCTCGCATGGAATAGCCTTCATTTCTCAGAACAAGAATCGACTGACGAGTTTCAGAAGAAAGTTCTTTGTTTCTGGAATCGAACCCACAAATACTGATGTTCCAGATTCTCAACTAGTGTAAAGGCGGCCAGTTTTATTGCTTCTTTAATAAATTAGTACAACAGTTTTCAGCTATGCTAACATAATTGCAAAAGGGTTTTCTAATGATCAATTAGTCTTTTTTAAAGTGATACATTTGGATTTGCTAACACAACGTGCCATTGGAACACAGGAGTGATGGTTGCTGTTAATGATGGTTGCTGTTATTTGTCACACACATGGTTAGCAGATGTTAATGCGAGTGTAGCGAAATGCAGTAATAACCAACAAGTAATCTAACCTAACAATTCCACAACTACTACCTTATACACACAAGGGATACAGAATATGTACATAAAGATATATGAATGAGTGATGGTACAGAACGGCATAGGCAAGATGCAGTAGATGGTATCGATACAGTATATACATATGAGATGAGTAATGTAGGGTATGTAAACATAAGTGGCATTGTTTAAAGTGGCTAGTGATGAATTTTTTCCATTTATTTCCATCAACTTCCATTATTACATCAAGTTGAGTCGGTATGTTGGCAGCAGCCACTCAATGTTAGTGGTGGCTGTTTAACAGTCTGATTGCCTAGAGAGAAGCTGTTTTTCAGTCTCTCGGTCCCTGCTTTGATGCACCTGTACTGACCTCGCCTTCTCGATGATAGCGGGGTGAACAGGCTGTGGCTTGGGTGGTTGTTGTCCTTGATGATCTTTATGGCCTTCCTGCGACAATTTTTAAAAATGTTCTTTCAAAAACAAGGACATTTTTAAGTGACCCCAAACCTTTGAACGGTAGTCTGTGTTTATATTATACTTTTACCCCCTTTTCTGTTTCATGGATATTTTTGAAAAAGCCTTTAGTGTTAAAATAGGCCTATACTTTGGTTTTATACTTTGGTTTTGTCTGAAATGTATACTCACACAAGTATTCAAATTCGCTTTTGAATATTTGAATAAATGTGCACATCCCTAACCCATTTGAGATGGGAAAAGGCCCAGATGGTAACCCTCTATACCCATCCTAGACCTGGCTGTGGACTCAGCCCTGCCCTGGCCCCTGACCTAGGCCTGGGGATAGCACCCCCACAGAGGGAAGAGGCTCTTGTTCCCCTTCTGTCTAGAAGGATGGTGGTCCTCATGAGCCCTTAGCTGTGATTTAGCAGATTAAGGGAGTCACACTTTCCTGGATGACTTCCATGTCCTGCAGCTGGCAGGCCCTGAGTGACTTGTCAGAATGAGAGACGGCCTGGCCTTAACCCCTGCCTGCCTGGCAGGCTGGCTGGCGCTCACAGCAACATGGGGAAACTGGGATGTTAACAGGTTGTTCATATTCACTATTTGAAATATGACGTAATATAGGCCTAACTTGTAATTCCTCTTGATAGCTCCGGCCCTCTTAAAGGTCTTGTGAGGTCTTTCATCAAGGCTTGATTTTTAAGATGATGGGACATTAAATAATCTGCACCTCACCTCTTCGTTTTATAACATGCCAGGCCACCCAAGAGGAAGGCTGAGGGGGAGGGGAGGGGGGGGGGGGGGGGGGGGGACGCTGGCCCAACCAGTCACCAACCTCTGAAGCAATTAAGAGATTACTCACTCCTGTGACTGTGTTTTGAAATATACCCCCCCTTTCCCCCCCAACTCTACACTAGGCTTTAAACCACTTAATACAAAGGTCAGGATTTTAGCATTACTGTGTAACTGTTAATAGGGCTGGCACAATTACCGTATAACAGACAGTTTTGTTGTGTGTGGACGAAAAAGCAGACTGAAGATGGGACAGCCGGTCATTCGTGTGGTTGAGTCCGATTCTGCTGTAACATATGCCTTGTACCTTGCGCTTAGTGATCTAATCAATATGATCCTATCACTATCTGATCAAAGTTTGTTGTGTCTCCACACGATTTCCTGGTCCAATATGAACACATTTTTTTTAAAGGTCCAATCCACCTATTTTTTTTATCTCTATATCAAAGCAATTCTGGGTAACATTAAGTACCTTACTGTGATTTGTTTTCAAATAAAATGGCCAAAAATACATTTTACAAGCAAGAATTTTCACTAGGACTGTCTGCGAGGGGTTTGAGTGGGGAGGGGAAAACTTACATTTTGCTGTTATTGGCAGAGTGGTTTGGAACTTTCTTATTGGCCTATTAACTAATTCAGTGCATGGTGATGTCACTATGGAAGGCCCAAACTTCCTTCCACCAAAACAGGCTGAAATTTCAGGCGGTGTATTCACAGCCAACCAGAATTTGTTTTTCCCCGCAAAAGGGATTTTATTACAGAAATACTCCTCAGTTTCATCAGCTGTCTGTGTGGCTGGTCTCAGATTGTGCAGGTGAAGAAGCCGGATGTGGAGGTCCTGTGTTGGCGTGGTTGTGAGGTTGGACATACTGCCAAATTCTTTAAAAATGACTTTGGAGGTGGCTTATGGTAAAGAAATTAAGATTTGATTATCTGGCAACAGCTCTGGTGGACATTCTTTCAGTCAGCATGCCAATTGCATGCACCCTCAACTGGAGACATCTGTGACATTGTGTTGTGTGATACAACTGCACATTTTAGTGGCCTTTTATTGTCCCCAGCACAAGGTGTACCTGTGTTTTGATCATGCTGTTTAATCAGCTTCTTGATATGCCACACCTGTCAGGTGGATGAATTATCTTGCAAAAGGAGAAATGCTCACCAACAGGATGTTATCAAATTTGTGAACAAAAGTTTTGTGCGTCATGGTACCAACAATTTGCATGTTGCGTTTATATTTTTGTTCAGTGTAGAACGCTTGTGGATTTATATTAAGAAGCAAAGTGGAAATCGATGTCACGAACATCTTATTACATCTGACCATACAGAAGAAGTGAATGGCACAACAAATGCTTGTGACTCCGCGGTGAAGCAACAACGACTGCTCTCCTTGAGTGACGTGGCAAGTCTCTCTCGCTCTCTCGCGCTCTCGCGCTCTCGCGCTCTCGCGCTCTCGCGCTCTGTGTGTGTGGCAGGGAGTTTTTTGCAGTAATGACAACATTCCAAAACATAAATATTATGAAGGCTACAACCCTCTGTCTGTTGTCTCGGATATTGCAGTTGCACAAGCTGGACGCAGTCCCTACACAAGACAATCAGCGTTTTGTGTGGTGATGTAGGCTAATATTCATAGTTGCTGCCATATTGTAGTTCCTGAAAAATGAACACTACTTGACTGCCTGTCTGCCTACAGGGCAGCTAAGCCAATGTTTGCATTGATGATGAAAAAAACCAAACATTCAATGTCTAATTAGACTGCATGTTTGTCTTGCTGTGTTCCACCATTGGGCAGCTGAAAGCTATAGGCAGCCATGCGTGTATCTGGACCGATTAAAAAGTCTGACAATGGGAGAGTTCATCCACACTTCTCTGCCAATAACATGAAATTGTGATTATGCTTACAGAGTCATGGCAGCGGAACACTCAGCACAGCAGCAATGTAGGCACTCGGCTACGTAAAACAAAATCCTGCATATGTGCAGAACTATCTGTATTGTTAGCCTGGGCAAATTGGGATACAGCAATTCCCAATCCAAAGCCAGTCTGTAAATATTAATATCTTCAGTTTTTCCAACTGAGCCAATATCACAAAGCAATGACAATCACTTATTTGCAAGTTAAAGAAAAACAAATGTATTTCTATACCTTCCAAAACATTCTGAAAGGTTTGTCCTCTTGGTTTCGCCTGCTAAATTGAAGACGGAATGATCTGTGTTCAATCCAGGAGTAAAACAAACTGTTGCATGCTTTCTGGTCACGCGCCTCTATCTAACAGTACACTTCAAGTGACCCTCGTTCAAGATGGCCGTTCTTCATTACACAAAGTAAAAACCTCAATCAATTTATAAAGACGGTTGACATCCAGTGGAAGCGATAAGAACTGCAAGAAGGTCCTTTAGAAATCTGGATTCCCATTGAAAAGAGTGACCACAAAACAAAAATCTGAAAGGTTTGTCCTCGGGGGTTTTGCCTGCTAAATAAGTTATTTTATACTCACAGACATGATTCCAACAGTTTTAGAAACTTCAGAGTGTTTTCTACTAATAATATGCATATCTTCTGGGGATGAGTAGCAGGCAGTTGAGTTTGGGCATGCAATACATCCAGACGTGAAAATACTGCCCCGTCACCAAGAAGTTAAACAGAGCCATGGCTACATAGTATACTCTGCCACCCCAGTTAACTCAAGCCAACAATAAAAACAGATTCAAATAAAATGACACTATGGCACAACTGGGACTGTGAAGAGGCAGCCATTATTTATATATATTTTTGTATTGTAATTTGCGCAGCATTGTGCTATGTAAGTGGGTGGCCATTCGCCCGCCTTGGAACGGCTCATATTGCAGGAGTCATTACCTATTTCTGAAGCGTGAGGCAGGATATTATGTAGTGTTATTTATTTGTTTTGTTACCAGTTTAGACCCCAGGAAGAGTAGTCACTGCCTTGGCAACAGCTAATTGGGGATCCCAATAAAATACTAAATAATACTATCTAAATTTGTCATAATCATGGTCAAATTACCGACCAGTGGGTCCCCATGGATTTTGGTAGTCTGTCAGATATCGTATTAAAAACTACAAACATTTCTCTCCGTCCCATTCCAAATGTGTGGTATTGCAGGAAAATACAAACTAGAGCTTGGAATTTCACTTAGGGCCCCCAAAAGGCTAGAGCCAGTCTCTTACTGCATGTGTGGGTATGGATGTGGGTACGCAGACCCTCAAGCCACTGTGACACCTGTGATGAGTTCAGGTCTTTTGTGGCCTCCACCCTTTCAAAGTTGCAAAAACCTGGTGTATGCTGTTGATTCAAAACTGCAATAGAGGTTTTAGGCAATTATACAGTTTCTGACCACACTACTGTGAGAAAAACACGTTGACATGCTTCTGTGTAGAAACTTCCATTAGAATATGAATAATTTGACTTGAACCCCATGTCTCGCTCTCTCCAGGTGATGGAATGTGCTGGGCATTAGTAGGAGCGCTGTAGGACACAGCCAGCATACGTAAGCGAAGGTCAGGGGTCATGTGTCAGCCTGCAGCCTGATGCCCACACTCCCGTCACCCTCACTGGCCATGGACGGGGAGAACTACCTGCACCCAGAGGGGCCGCAGCTGAACAGCAGCATGTTCGAAGTGGCCTCTTCCAATATGGAGGTACGTCGTATGCATGCACGCACACACACACACAACACGTATACACATCCACCTATTTGGTAATCTCAAAAGTTCCAGGAAAATGTGGCAACATAATATGCTAATAATAAATGGCTGCACAGTGTGCCAATATTATTCCAGCAAATGTGGCTCCATAATATAGGCTTAATATAGGAGGGCTTAATATACAATATCAGAGGGCTTAATATACAATGTATTCAGACCTCACCCCTTTTTCCACATTTTGTTATGTTGCAGCTTTATTCTAGAATTGATTAAAATAAAAACACACAATACCCCATGATTACAAAGTGAAAACAGATTTTCAGAATTTTTCCCCAATTTATATTAAAGAAACAAACACATTTACATAAGTATTCAGACCCTTTGCTATGAGACTCGGAATTGAGCTCAGGTGCATCCTGTTTCCATTGATCATCCTTGATGTTTCTACAACTTGATTGGAGTCCACCTGTGGTAAATTAAATTGATTGGATATGATTTGGAAAGGCACACATCTGTCTATAAAAGGTCACACAGTTGTCAGAGCAAAAACCAAGCCATGGAATTGTCTGTAGAGCTCCGAGACAGGGCTGTGTCGAGTCACCGATCTGGGGAATGGTACAAAATTAATTCTGCAGCATTGAAGGTCCCCAAGACCACAGTGGCCTCCATCATTCTTAAATTGAAGAAGTTTAGAACCACCAAGACTTCTCCTAGAGCTGGCCAAACTGAGCAATCGGGTGAGAAGGTATTTGGTCAGTGAGGTGACCAAGAACCCGATGGTCACTCTGACAGCTCCAGAGTTCCTCTGTGGAAATGGGACAACCATCTGTGCAGCACTCCACCAATCAGGCCTTTTATGGTAGAGTGCCCAGAGGGTAGCCACTTTTCAGTAAAAGGCACATGACAGCCTGCTTGGAGTTTGCCAAAAGACACCTGAACAAGGTTCTCGTGTCTGATGAAACCAAGATTGAACTATTTGGCCTGAATGCCAAGCGTCATGTCTGGAGGAAACCTTTTACCATCCCTACAGTGAAGTATGGTGGTGGCAGCATTTTGCTGTGGGGATGTTTTTTCAGCGGCAGGGACTGGGAGACTAGTCAAGATCGAGGGGAAAGATGAACGGAGTAAAGTACAGAGATCCTTGGTGAAAACCTGCTCAGGACCTCAGACTGGGGCAAAGGTTCACCTTCCAACAGGACAACGACCCTAAGCACATAGCCAAGAAAATGCAGGAGTGACTTCGGGACAAGTCTCAATGTCCTTGAGTGGCCCAGCCAGAGCCTGGATGTTCTAAAAACCTTCAGAATAAGGCTGAAATGTAACAAAATGTGGAAATAGTCTAGTGGTCTGAATACTTTCAAAATGCACTGTAAATACTATGCACGTCAGTCTCTCTTGGCTACGAGTTGGAGAGACTTCACTGCATCACTTATTTTTTACAAGTAACATTAATGTGTTAAATTCCAAATTGTTTGCATAGTCAACTTACACACAGCTCTGACACACACCAGACATGCCACCAGGGGACTTTTCACAGTCCCCAAATCCAGAACAAATTCAAGAAAGGGTACAGTATTATATAGAGACGTTATTACGTGGAACTCCCATCTGATATTGCTCAAATGAACAACAACCTGGTTTCGAGAAACCGATAAAGCAGCACCTCACAACGCTCCTCCCCTATTTGGCCTAGATATTGATATGTAGGTTATTTGTGCCGTTTTTACAATTATGTTCCGCCCTTGTGCTTTTCTTGTCAATGAATGTAGTATTATGTAATGTTTTCATGTTTTGTGGGGACCCCAGGACGAGTAGCTGCTGCTTTCGCAACAGCTAATGGGGATACTAACAAAATACAAAATATTGTCATGATGGTTTAGGACACGTTAACATAACCTGAACCTGGAACACAAGAAATGGCTGTCATGTGTTAGACCGTTTGCTATTTTGGTTGGTACAGTGACGTCTTTGTGGTGACAGTTATCTCGACTGATGCAGGGCCTGATACAGGTTCAGGTATTAACTAGTGCAAGGCATCATCTGTCTCTCTTCAGGAGATGCTGGCATGATCTATTTTCTCAGACCCAGAGGAACAAAGACATGGTAAATGGTTTGCCCAATAGCACTCTGGTTGTTTTCCCGATGGCACTCTGTGAAATGCACTGGTGAAAATAAAAGTGCTATATTCAGTAATGTAATTTGTGGGAAAATGGTACACCGTGTCACAGAGGTTTAAACTTAATGAATGCAGAGACCTTTATGATTCCTGACGAAGTAATTTGACAATATATATGCAAAGCATTTATGACCCTATGATATCTAGTCGCATATAGTGTTTGAGTCTTCTTAGGCATAGTTAACTAATGAACCTTTTTATCTTCTCTGTTTCAGAGTTCTATGTATCCTTCTGCTTCCTGGGGATCATTCTCACAGCAGTCTGGAGGCTACAGCGCACACTGCCCTATGCAATCTGGAAACCAGTAAGTAACCAATCACCTCTCGTACCTTACCCTCCCCTCTGCTGTTTTACATGTGATGTGTGTAACCCTTTCTGTCACACACTGACACATGTGAGATCACATGAGTGTCTCAATGCATGTAATCTCTTAGCAATGGTTAATAATACCTCTACTTGGCCATCACTGTGTCTGACGTAGAACTCCATATGTGCACTTTGTTTTTGTAGTAGTAAGGGATACCGTTTACCCTGTTACACAGGACTTATTAAACCCAAATTAACAAGGCAGCTGTCAAATACATTATTCAAAAGTGCCCCTAACAATAAAGTCCCAGTCAAAGTACCAATGTGTATTGAGTGTAATATTTAGCAGCTTGTCCTGTTTTGCATTTGACTATCTTAAAATCTGGGGGTGGCCTTTAGTTCCTTTTATTAAATCTCCTTAATTTCCTGTGGAGGGCTGCCTGACTGGCTGGCTGGCGTCGCCCTCGCTGCGGAGGATGGAGGTTATCTCTACATCTGGCAGCGGGCCCTTCCCTGGCCTCACACTGCTACCTAACCCCCACCTCTCAGACAAACACACACACAAGCACCTAACCCCAAACCTCCATTGTGCGCACACTGGCAATTGTGTCCCCTAAAAGGCCTTGGCTTGACCCGTTCTGTACACAGAGATGATTCCCCTGGTTAAACAGGGTAAGGTTAATGAGTTCAGTGCTTCTACAGCATTTTCTCCATTCAGTTTGCCCCCATTGCACATGGCGAAGAGTCTCCGTATGTAATCAATTGCTTTCACTACTACTTGCTCTTTGGGTGATTTTTCCTTGAAAGCATTCCACAAATGACGTTTGCAGTTTAGTCAGCATTCAGTTCACTGGTAGTGGTCTCAAGCTTCTTCAATCTAATCTTTGCTGCATTTTTCCCCCACAGGTTCTTTATTCAAGTAAGCTACAATAGGGCTGGGTGATATATTGAAATAATTGGATTAATTAGAATGTATGTTTTAGAGCAAAATTCCACATGCCTCTATCTCGTCGACTTTGCTGCTTCTGTGCTGTTTTCACCTTCCCAATCGTATACTAAGCCCCTGCCACTCACAACAAAGATGAAAGATCACTTCTTCCTCTGACAACAAGCAGTTTCAACTCGTTATTTGCATTTGAGGTTTGGTCCAACAGAACGGTCATATGGACACACACACATTGAGACATTATTTCTCAGATAAGAATCACTGTGCTGCCATATTTATATACCTATGTTTTAAGCAATTGAATGTATAATTTAAGCCAAGTGTAGCTGCTGAAACGGTGCTATGTTAAGGTCTACAATCAGACTGGTACAAATTTAAGAATATAATTTGAAGCAAAAAATATTATTAGCAGAGTTTGCCAGTGATTCTAACATTTTTTGCAAGGCAAGATAGTTCAGAAATTGGGTGCTAATTAACTAAGTCAGAAGGATTTCCACATTTGTGAAGGGTGAGGACATATGCGCCACCTTCCAGATCTTAGGATAGCACCAGAAGCAATTGTTTAATAAAGCATGTGGATCAAAGGTTCTACAATGATGCGGGCAGAAAGCTGCAGTAGAAAGGGATCAAGCAAATCGACTCCTGTTTTTTTACAAGGCAATTAATACCTAATTTACATACATTTGTTCAAATTAAGAAAATAAAAAGTGAGTGCCTGGTGTCTATCTGTTTAGAGGTGAATCAAGAACTCTAGTGGAACTTTATGCATTTTCAGAAATCATTGTCTGTTAAGGAACCAGAGGCTGTCAAACCTGCTGGGGCAGTGAAGTGGCTGTGTTTTTTTTTTCTTCTAAAGAATTGACAATTTTCTGAAATTTGTCTGGATAGCTACCACTCTCAGATACACAATTCAAGAAGTATTTAGACTTTGCTTTTCTATCCAGGGTAAGACGTATTTCTCAAATGTCTGAAGGACTGCCAGTCAGAGGTAGAATCAGTTCATCTAGCCTTAGCCCAAACTAAGTTTCCTTCAGACCATTCATATGTGAACCATGGGTTAGATCTGTCCTTAAGCCTTAATCTCTTTATATGGGGCATTCTTATCTGCAACAGTGTGAAACAGAGAGGTAAAATATTTAAAGGCCTGATCTGAATCATCGTTAGAAAGGTTGCTCATTGAAAGTTCTAAAATGTATCATAGTAATAATGCGTGGACACAATTTAGGTAGCTTAGTATCTCTAATATAGGCAATGAGATAATGTCCACTGAGCTCGTTAGTAAAGATTCCATATGCTTTATACTTATGAGGGGCGTTTGTCAGGATATCCAAAATAGTAGGTTTTTAATGGTGTTTTAACTTGGGGTGGGTTGGTTGAGTTAAATTTAGATCAGACAAATATATTTGTACTATCTGATACTGGCATCAACCAATCCAAGTTAAGATCACCAAATATTAATAATTCAGATTTTGCATATTTAGACAGCAAGTCAGACAATTTAAGAGCAATTGGGAAGGCTGAGGGACAGTGATAAACTCCCACTGACATCAGTTGTGCATTGGGGACAGAGGTGGTAATACACACAGCAACATTCAAGTTGTTCTTTATGAATATGGCAACACCCCCACCTTTGTCAGACTTATAAACATTATATCCATTCAGAGACACATCAGTCTAGCACACTTAACCAAGTCTCAGTAATTATCTAAATGTCCATGGTAGTTTGAGAAGCCTGAATTACTGTAAGATCAATTTTCAAAAAATCTAGCTTGAAGGTCCCAGCTGCGGGATTTCAGATCAGAGGGAGTCTCGAACACAAACGTGCTATGATCAGTAGGTAAGCCTCTATATGAAATAGCCACGGGGTTTGCTTGAAATGGTATACATACAAAATTGCTTAGAACTGTGCCATTTGGTCTGTCTCGAAGGAGGCATAGAGGGCTAGATGAGTGGACATGAGTAAAGGGACTGTTGTCGCCCTGTTGTTTGCCTGGCATCGGGGTCTGGCATCGGGGTCTCTAGGACCAGAGCGGATTCCTGGGGGTGGACAGTCAACTTCTAGTGGTGCAAAGTTTGCCAGGCAGAGTGGATCCTCCAAGGCAGGAATGGACTGCCCGGTTGCAGCACCTTTGGGCCCTTTCACCTAACCACCTCTGCCCAGTCTTTAGTTGAACAAGCCACCTGCTTCAAGAAGTGAGGGAGAGTGACATCGCACAACTCTCCACCACCCTGGGCGAGAGATGTTCAGCTTCTAAATATCTTTAGCCTGGGCTTTAGCTACATTGATGAACTCATTGAGGCTCTGCTTCAGCTCACCGGCGAACGTCCTGCAGCCGCCCGATATCTTAAATCAGCCAGTCAGACCAAAGGCACTTTTTACAGACATAACACTGTTCCGACTTCTACTCTGTCCCTCTGGTTAGTGAACATTTCAGTGGTAGCATTGGACAGTCAATGGTTGCTGTTGATATCCATTGGAAAGCCGACGGTTGGCATATTGCCAAAAACAAAGCAGGCTAGCCACAGCTAGCAGCACTAGCTTAACGTTTAAAAAGTCCAGTAAGGCGGTGTGTTCCGTGAAGAGCTAAAAAAAAAAAGGGTAAAAAAGCATACAAAAAGATGAGTGCATCAGTCTGGACCTGTACAGGCCATCGGTCAATACACTCAAATAAAATATATAATAGAATAGCTCACATGAGTTTAACTACTCGCTCCACTATTCACTCCAAACACAATTTGCTATACATCATCCCAGATTGCTCTGCGGCCAAGATGTGGATGGGGGCGTGCTCAGCCCAGTTTCCTGTAGTCCACGATCAGATCCTTTGTCTTGCTGACGTTGAGGGAGAGGTGGTTGTCCGGGCACCTCACTGCCAGGTCACTGACCTTCTCCCTATAGGCTCTCATCATCGTCAGCTCCCAGGACCACCACCGTCAGTCGTGGATGAACCGGGAGTACAGGAGGGGACTAAGCAAGTCCAAGATCGTTCAGTGCCAGGGTCCTGAACTTAGTCCCATCCAAGCTCATCACTATGGTGTTGAAAGCTGAGCTATAGTCGATGAATAGCATTCTCACATAGGTGTTCCTCTTGTCCAGGTGGGAGAGTACAGCGTGGAGTGCAATAGAGATTGCGTCATCTATGAAATAAAATGTATTTATGAAGCCCTTTTTACATTAGCAGATGTCACAAAGTGGTTATACACAGCCTAAAAGCTCAAACAGCAAGCAATGCAGATGTAGAAGCACGGTGTCTAGGAACCCGGCTCTGAGGGGTGGCCAGTCCTCTTCTGGCTGTGCCAGGTGGAGATTATGAGTACATGGCCTTTATGGCCAGATTGTGGATCTGTTGGTGTAGTATGTGACTTGTAGTGTGCCTGGGATGATGGTGTTTGTGAGCCATGGCCAGCCTTTCGCTATGGGGCGATAGTCATTTAGACAGGTTACCTTTGCGTTCCTGTGCACAGGTATTATGGTGGTCTGCTTGAAACATGTAGGCTTTACAGACTGTCGGGGAGAGGTTGAAAATGTCAGTAAAGTTTTAGAATGATCAGGGACAGGCAACTATAATTTTCCTAAACAGAAAACGCATTAGTGCGACACGTTCGGCAGAAAATGGCTTCATTTTCATCAGATGACAACAGAAGTGCAACACTATTTGGCTGGCAGCCACACATGAAAAACCAAGGTCTTTTTTTGCAAAAACTATACATGGCCATCATATTTATGTTTAATATAGAATGTAGCCAGCTACATTTCCTAATGTTTTTCTTAGTTAATCTGGCATTTTATTGGAGAAAAGTAGGCTGGCTACACCAAGTAAAGTACAGAAGAAAAGTAACAACCCATCAGTTGTCAAAACGCATTCTGATAGAATGCCCACCTGTGAATTCTCATCTGAGTGAAGTGCAACTGAAGCACAAAATGAGTCTGATGTCGAGAAGAAAATACAGTAAGAAGCATTTTAGATCTACTTTTACGAAAAGCATCAAGATGTTTCAGTTGTAAATCATGCAGTACCTTGTGTAACGATCACAGATTTTTGAGAAACAACAAATGTTGGTACATATAAGTGTCTTATATCGGCTGAAAAAAGCTTAAATTCTTGTTAATATAACTGCACTGTCCAATTTACAGTAGCTATTACTTCGAAAAAATGCCATGCTATTGTTTGAGGAGAGATAACAACAAAACACTTTTTTCACCGCGACCGGTTTGGTAAATTCACCTCTGAAGGGGAAATGTGTACTTAAATCAGAGCAAGATTTCAGAATGTATCATCCAAAAGGGTCCCAGAGATAACATTAAGTGTCTTTTTGTTAGATAAAATCCTTTTTCATATCCTAAAAAAGGTCCATATAGCATGCACAATAAATTTTTCGTTCAAATTGCAAAGAAAGGAATCTGTGAAAATCTTACCCTAAACGTTGTTTCAACCAGTCAAATCACATTTGTATTTGATCCTCAGAGATCCTAGAACGTAACCAAACTTCACTATATCATTAGGGGTGTAGTATATCCTATAGGACACCAAATGTGGTCAGAGCGACGCCTTCATGGCACGCCGATGACGCGGGCGGTCTTCACTTGATCAAACGTAACTTTGTCAAATAAGCACCAATCGGGGTCAAACAAAGCTAGCTAGGTGGTCAATTAGCTGGGCTTTACAGGAGTATCTGTAAATTGGGGCTTTACGCAAAATGCACCTGCTAACATTGTGCGACAAGTATTTTTCTTTTGGACAAAAATTATACAAATATGGAGAGTTATGAAGTTATATGAACTGTTTTTTTGCTAATGTTGAACTTAGAATATGGCTACTAATACTGGAAAAACGAAATCAAAGTCCAAGTATACAGATTTGATGGTATTTTTGCAGAGAAATGTAATGTGAAACTCCACGATTTTCCAAAATGTACCTGGGTGAATTCACACAATGTCATGTAGTTTGCTGAAACTTTGCACATACACTGCTGCCATCTTTTGGACACCATCGGAATTTCAACCAGAGTGATGTGGGACCTTTCTGTTGCATTTCAAAGATGGTGGTAGAAAAAAAAAAAGTTTTTTCCTTTGTATTTTCTTCTACCAGATCTATTGTGTTATATTCTCCTACATTCAATTCACATTTCCACATACTTCAGTGTTTCCTTTCAAGTGGTACCAATAATATGGATATCCTTGCTTCAGGAATTGAGCTACAGGCAGGTAGATTTGGGTATGTCATTTTAGGCGAAAATTGAAAAAAAGGGCGCTATCCCTAAGAAGTTTTAAAGGGATTTAAATTTTTTTTTTAATAGGAATCAATTGTTTGGTCACCCCAAGGATAAAAAAAAAGTGTGCATGTGGCGAGTTAACAGAACGCTAAGACCGACCCATTCACCTAGGTGAATTGCTCTGAACAGAAATGTGAGGGGGAGGCTGAGGCTAATTCAACCAAGACTCTCCCGCTGTCCCAAAGGACTCAAATCAACTGTGTGGAAGCAACTCCATTTTAGTTACCGTAAAAAAAAAAAAAGATCTAACCATATGTCAATCAGATCAACTCTTTGGACTTCCCAAGGCACTCCCTCTGGAAATGTACGTACCCCTACTAGCTAAAAATGCCAGCATCGGCCCGATGTCTAGCTTAACGTCAATGTGCAAAACCGATGTCAAAGCTGACGTGTATACCTAATATAACGTAGGTAGATGACACCACGGAAAATAGTGCTACACGTGCAACACAGCATTCCTAACCTAGCCCACAATGTCTGCTGTGTGGACCTAGCAGTCAAGTCGAGCAGTCATTTGAAAGTGTAAGAATTTCAGCGAGACAACACAAAGGTGAAATCCATTAACACCAAGATAATGGAATTCATTGCCCTTGACAATCAACCGTGCTCTGTTGTGGATGATGTTGGCTTTCGCAGACTGGTCGAGCGCCGATACACACTACCAAGTAGTAGTGTCACAGTACTGTTGAAACGGACATCCCTGAGCTACTTGCTATGGGCGTCACCGCTATTAGCTTCACGACTGACATTTGAACCAGCGATGTCAGCCCCATGAGCATTATGAGTCTGACAGCACAATGGGTCGACGAGGATTTCATACTGAGGAAAGCTGTATTGCATGCTCAAGAATGTGCTGGTTCTCATACCGCTGCTGCCATTTCAATGGCATTTGAGAATATGTTTGAAAGAAACAGGAACACACCCCTAGCTCCATTCGAATAACTGACTCAAGAAATAAGCTCATCAACTGTGTCTGCAGCAGAAATAATACCCTCTGTCATGGTATTGAAATGCCTGCTCAACAAAAATGCCAACAGACCGTCGGGTTAACTTGGAAAAGTACTCTACTAGAGGCTGTGAACAAGCGATGCGGTGACATTCTCTCTGAGCCTATACTGTGTTACCACCATGCTCGATGCTAGGTACAAGGACCGCTACTTCGATGCAGACAAGAAACAGGGTTTACACAGCTGGACAAGAAGGAAACGGACACAGTGACCGTGTGCACCGAGGAAGAGAGGCCACGGACAGATAGAGCTGAAACTTCACTGCGTGACATGTATGATGAATTCCTGGTTGAGACTGAACAAATGAAACAGCACAGCAAGTAAGTGAAAGAAATATGTTTTGATTTAATGGTAATGGGGACAATCTTAAATGCCAATAAAGTACATTTTGGGTCAGTGTGTGCGCGTTTCAACTATTTAACGGCACTAGAATGCTTAAAAAGCTGCTAAAATCTTAAATATCGGTAACTATTTTTGGCAATAAAAATATTGAATATCGGTCAAAAATGTCATATCGGTGCATCCCTAATAACTAGATCACCTGGTGCCATGCGTCACAATAGTGAGTGACTCACAAGGTTCCGGTCTCTCGTCATTGTGTGGTTGTAAACAGACATCGTGACTGGGGACTGCCGTAAGCTTCATAATAACGTGACAGGTGAAATGAAGAACGCAATGTTAAATTTCCTAACATATTGACTACAGGTATTTAAAAAGTAGCTACAAATACTAAAACGTATTAGAAAAAATGGTGAAATACCATTCCGTGACTTTCTCCCAAAACCCCGGGATACGGTATACAGCCCAAACGTAGTCAAAATCGAATATTTTTGGACGCATACACATATTTTGCAGTTGCAATTGCAGGTGCAAGCGAAATAGTAATGTTTCTAGCTCCAACAGCACAGTAACAATACAAAATAGGGTTGAGCAGCATCAATTTTCATACTGTCCTCCTCATCTTTGGATTTACGGTATTACTGGCTAAGTACACAAGTGGGTGCCAAAAAAAAAAACACAAAAAAGCCCATTGGGTGTCTATTACCAGAGTGCTAACAAAATTATTACAAGTAATAGCGAATTTCCATGGAGGTTGCTAGCTAAATATACTAACTAGGGCAACGGGCCTGCCTGCTTTAACAATCCTAAATTTGACCCCTAAACCTAACCCCTAAGCCTAAAATAGTATTTCCTTGTGGTGACCAGTGAAATGTCCCCACTTGTCCTAATTTTCATTGTTTTGCTATCCTTGTGAGGACTAATGGTTCCCACATTGGTTGTAGAACCAAAAACACACACTGAGTCAGTAGTCTTGGATGGAGGAAATTCTTTGTGAATATTTATGGACGTTATTGAGATGCTGAATTGATAGATTGTCACGGCCTGGTAATCTGACATAGCCACACAGTGTCCTGATCCTATCTGGTAGTTTGGTGGTAAATGAAGGGCAGGTTTGTCTGGAAGTCTAAATGAAATGTCCTGATGTAGCAACACACAAACACACACACACACACGTGTTTTATAGTGCCTAGTGTTGCAAAGGGTCGGAAACTTTCCGGTGAATTTTGCTTAAAAAAAAGAAAAAAAAGTTACCTTATAACAGTGAACCTTTTTTGTAGGATACACTAGGTGTTTTGGTTAAACTATCCCCAATTCAATGGAATTGCAACCCTCTGCATGCACAGTGCATTCTTCCATCACATGTACAGCTGATTCTAAAGATCTTGCACACAAATGAGATGCTATTGAGCCCACACTACTACACTGTCTGAGCCAAGGACTACATGCTTTCTGGTAAGTTTTGATTACAGGACTGGGTGGGGTGAATATATTTTATGACATACATGATTTTTTGTTAACTAGTAAATAGTAGCCTACAGCAAAGTGTGTTTAAATAATTTCTAACTTATGAACAATTTCTGCTAGTTAGTTTTTGCTACCATGTGAGGTTTAGCTTGCTTGAGCCTGCTGAGTATTGATTCACCTGTTTCCAGACCTGTTTCATTTTAAAACATGTATCTTACATAGGAGTTGTTTAATCTAACTGCTTAACTATTTATCTGTACATGGAATCGTATTATTTTTTTTTATACTAATTTTAGTTTGGGATGTTTAAAGCTTGGGAAATCTTTTTGTATCCAAATCCGGCTTTAAACTTCTTCACAACAGTATCTCGGACCTGCCTGGTGTGTTCCTTGTTCTTCATGATGCTCTCTGCGCTTTTAACGGACCTCTGAGACTATCACAGTGCAGGTGCATTTATACGGAGACTTGATTACACACAGGTGGATTGTATTTATCATCATTAGTCATTTAGGTCAACATTGGATCATTCAGAGATCCTCACTGAACTTCTGGAGAGAGTTTGCTGCACTGAAAGTAAAGGGGCTGAATAATTTTGCACGCCCAATTTTTCAGATTTTGATTTGTTAAAAAAGTTTGAAATATCCAACAAATGTCGTTCCACTTCATGATTGTGTCCCACTTGTTGTTGATTCTTCACAAAAAAATACAGTTTTATATCTTTATGTTTGAAGCCTGAAATGTGGCAAAAGGTCGCAAAGTTCAAGGGGGCCGAATACTTTCGCAAGGCACTGTATAGGGAGAAGACATGGACGCCTGAGAGGAGACAACCAAAGCTTTAGTTTCTAGACTATCATTTTACAGATTTATGTTGAAAACGTTTTTGGGGAGATGCGATGGATCATTGGGGATCATTCAATTTTCCCTTTTGTTGTTCAGTGAAATCATCCCATGCGAAGAGTCAACTAATTTTAAAGTTCAATTCGTAACTAAATTGTTTTTTTTTGTATTGGAAGGATTTAATAATTTGCAATTGTCTGCTTATAAGGTTTCTGTTTGTCTCCATATATGGTAAATTATATCAATGCAAAAATATCTACGTTTAAATTGTATTAATATTCATTTGCATATTTTCCCATTAATTCCCACGGAATTCCCACCTCTGAATATTCCCCCAAATGTGCAACCCTAATAGTGCCCTTCCTTTGTGCTTGTATTCTTTATAAGTTCTTGGGAATGTGAATTTGCCTAGAGCTGATTTCCCTGCTGTTTGATGATCAAACACACGCTCCATCCGGTTCTTTTTATTCAATAGTTGTCCGAACTAGCCTGTTATTCTAGACTAGCAATACAGGTTTGATCTCTCTCTGAATGTTATTGCATTACACTTTAGTTTATCATGTCCTACTGTCCTGACCAAAGTTATAAGCTCGGTGGTCACCTTAACTGGCTTTATCTCCCCAGACTGCAATAACAGTTATGCATCAAGTGAGAGGTGATTAGTGACAGGTTACTTTCTGTTTTGGCCTGCCTGCCCTACATACACTAGATTGTGTAACACCAGCTTGAACCAGTCCAATAGATTTAATAAAATAGCCTTTTAGTTACAGAAATATAAGAGATTAGAAATGGATTTTTGATGCTGCATAACTGGGTTGCAAATATTCCGGGAAAGGCTTGCAGTCAGTGTGGCACGGGGCCGACTGGCTTTGTGTTATTGGAATGCTGCTAGTACTGACACATTCTGCCTAGGCAGCAATATCACTGATGTATCAGGAGAGGCTACAGGGTTAGGCTCAGGATTTCCACTTTTTATTTGAAGCTTTAGGATGCTGCACTGTTACCCTTGCTAGGTGGCTGATGGTGACCCTTCAAAATAGATAAACACGTTAATAAACACCTTCTGTACAGGTGTTTTTTTTATCCACACTGATCAAGAAACCCTTCATTCTGATCCGAGGAAATCTGCAATACTTTTTAGGGATTTACCACACTGACTATTGTGTGCAGATCAAATCTCCTTGTTAAAACACCCTCACACCAAACATTGCTCTAGCTATACAAAACCACCAGCAGCTCTCCCCGTGGCTTATCTCCATTCCTATGTGAGCCCGTTCTTTAAATAACAACCTCAATTATCCTCCAGCTGATCTGTGTCCTGTGTTGGAGAACAGTTTCATCCCTCAATTCCTCATGTAGAGATCAGCTCACAGGATTTGAGCCTGGGAGCTGTGCGGTTGTTACTTTTACTTTCTTTCTGTGCATTTGGGCACCGTCTTGCCCTGCCTGCTGTGACTCAGTGAGAAAGTGAAAATATCACAGGCAGCAGAGGTTCCTGAGAAAGCCGTCAGTGGGTGTTTTTCCACTGAACTAGGTTGTGATTCCAGGAAGAGCGAGTGAAAGAGTGGAGTGCCTCTCCGTTCCCTGAAGTGCAGAGGGGAGTCACATGAAGCCCTGAGCTCAGAGAGCTGTGACTCGACACAGCTGTGTGCCACTCCAGTGTCTTTCTGTTGGTGTGTGTGTGTGTTGCAAGTCGACGCGGTACAGCTCCTGTGTGTTTGTGTTGATGCCTGTGGGTTTCTGTGCGAGTCTTACTCTGGAGGAAGGCAGTATGGTCAGTGTACAGTCAGCGTGGCCTCCGTGGATCATGGAACCCGATGACTGGTAGGTTCTTTCTCTCTATCTCTCGCTCCCCTCTGATTTTTTTTACCGTCATAGTTGGTTGTTATTAGGGTCTTGATGATACCACTATTGTGATACTCGTTTTTATTGTGACAAGGAAACGAATGGCTTTAACTTCTTTATGAAAACAGCCCTAATGTTGAAGCAAACATGTTGTCATCCAGAGTTGCATTTAGTTATTTTCCAAGCTAAATCGCAAAATATTTTTACATACTACAGGTTTTTAAAGGACCAAAAAGTTTAGCCTGCTTTTTGTTTTAATTTTTGCCATGGAATAAATATTGCTATACTGGTATTGTCACAGTCCTTGTTGTGCTCTGTGGCAGCGTCAGGCATGACTCACTCTCCGTTCTAGTGGTTCAGCTGTGAGGCAGGCCAAAGGCTTTAGTGTTCACTTGAAGTAATACAATTTAGGTGTTATGGTGTGTAAACTGCTGATAGAACATCACAAGATCAGTTATTAATTCGTATTAAGATAATTATTGCTTGTGTTATGACTCCACAGTTTGCGGGGTTCATGTGTTCTTTGTTGACTTTATTTCTTTATCCTCTAACCATCATTGCTCTTAATTATGTATTTGTTGGGCTAGTTTGAGACTGTTGTTTTCCAACCACCCTGTGTCCTCGTTTCCTTTGTATAAATAAAAACCAAACCCCTTTGGCCATACAGAGAAAAGCACAAGTTCCCACCCAATGACTAGCTAGTTCCCTCTGCTCTCCCCTTCCCAGTACATCTAATTAAGCTGCCTTACTTCTGACCCTTTTCAGGCAATACCACTTGAATGACACCATGCCGGATATGCACATCGACATGTTCAGCCATTCTGGGTTCCATGACGATTTCCCCTGCCTCAACCTCCCCAGAAACGGAGGCTTCCCTCAGGTAAGACCTCTCTATATCACACTCTCTCTGTCTATCCTTCTCTCTATCTTGTTTGAGCAGTCTTATCTTTCGCCTCTGTCTCTCTCTCTCTTTCTGCCTCGCTGTCACTCTCTGAAAGGGAGGAGCTGCGGCTTCCACTTACTCCTTTCATCCTACCTTAAATGTTGCACGGTCGGTTATTCCTGCCTGCAGAAACTGTGATTAAACGCTGTGTCTGACACTGTCTAGACAGTGTTAAGAAGCTACCTGCTCCTTTTCCTGTGAAGGCTTGTTATTAATAAGCCGCTGTAATTTAACAGGGCGTTGGTTGTTGGCCATCGGGTTCTATTCTGTCACTCTGAGGAATATGGCTGCTCTCATTGCACTTTTGAGGAACATTTAAAAGCGTGGTGTTTTTGCATGGAGGAATTTAATCTCTTGCTTTCCTCATATTTTCTTGCGGAGGTTGTGCACCATCAATCACCCTGGAGACATTCGGGACAGGCTTATTCTGACTTGGAAATGTGTAAATGACAGAGTAAGAGACCCCCCCCTCCGTTTTATATTTAGCATCCTTACTAGGCTGTAACCTCTTCATTTGCATTTTCCAATTATGCACACTTTGTCAGGCCAGGCAGTTCTTAATTCCCATATGGAAAAGTAATCTCTCCCCTCCGCTGACTGAGAAGCCCTAACAACACAGGCGAGTGACTTCACATCTCATCTTGGCTTATTTGTATGGGGTTGAATGTTGGGGAATCTCCTCGCAGAGCGCCAGTAGCTGTGTGTGGTATAGGAGAGCAGTGATGTGTTACTAAAGAGCCAGTCACTATGCCTCTTACGTCCGTCCTGTCCTGTATCAGAGTAATGACGGTTTAACAGCGGCTGGGCTGGGCCTATGTACTTAATGAAGAGCCTCTGACCCCAGTGTGCCACCTGCCAAGTGCACACAAAGGCCTCGGAGTGAAGGCCCTGCAGCTCCCTGGTACTGCCCAGCTGTGTGGTGTAGACGGGTGCTGCACACGCTGTACCAAACTCCTTACTCATATACCCTTCAGAAAGTATTCATATCCTTTGACTTATTACACATTTGGTTGCAGCCTGAATTCAAAATGTATTTTATAGATTTTTTTTCTCACCCATAAATGCACAATACCCCATAATGACAAAGTGAAAACATGTTTTAAAAAGGTTAGCAAATGTATTGAAAATGAAGTACAGAAATATCTGATATACTTAAGTATTCACACTCCTGTGTCTATACTTTGTAGACGCCTTTCTGGGTAAGTTAAAAGCTTTCCGAAATGTGCCTATTCTTTTCAAAATTCTTCAAGCTCTGTCAAATTGGTTGTTGATCATTGCTATACAACCATTTTCAGGTCTTGCCATAGATTTAAGTCAAAACTGGAATGTTCACTGTATTCTTGGTAAGCAACTCCAGTGTAGATTTGGCCTTTTGTTTTAGATTATTGTCCTGCTACAAAGCAAATTAATCTCCCAGTGTCTGGTGGAAAGCAGACTGAACCAGGTTTTCCTCTAATATTTTGCCTGTGCTTACCTCCATGCCGCTTCTTTTTTATCTTGACCAACTCCCCAGTCCGATTACAAGCACTATGCTTGAAAATATGGAGAATGATACTCGTGATGTATTGGATTTGCCCCAAACGTAACGCTTTGTATTCAGGGGAAAAAGTGAATTGCTTTGCCAATTTTTTAGGAGTGTTACTTTAGTGCCCTGTTGCGAACAGGGTGCATGTTTTGGAATATTTTTATTCTGTACAGGCGTCCTTTTCACTCTCAATTAGGTTAGTATCGTTGAGTAACTACAACGTTGTTGATCCATCCTCAGTTGTATCCTATCACAGCCATTAAAGTCTACATTGACCTCATGGTGAAATCCCTGAGCGGTGTTCTTCCTTTCTGGCAATTGAGTTAGGAAGGCGTCTGTATTGTTGTAGTAACTGGGTGCATTGATATAGCATCCGAAGTGTAATTGATAATTTCACCATGCTCAAAGGGATATTCAATGTCTGCTTTTATTTATTTTTTTACTAATCTGCCAATAGGTACCCTTCTTTGCAATGCAATCGAAAAGGGTACCATTTAATGAGGGTACTATTTAATGAAGCTACCAGTTGAGGATTTTAATTTAATGAAGCTGCCAGTTCTCAACCTAGACACTAATGTAATTGTCCTCTTGCTTAGTTGTGCTCCAGGCCCTCCCACTTCTCTTTCTATTCTGGTTAGAGCCAGTTTGCGCTGTTCTGTGAAGGGAGTAGTACACCGCCTTGCAAGAGATCTTCAGGTTCTTGGCAATATCGCACATGGAATAGCTTTCATTTCTGAGAACAAAAAAAAAGACTAACGAGTCCAGAAGAAAGTGCCTTGTTTCTGGCCATTTTGAGCCTGTAATCGAACCCACAAATGCTGATGCTCCAGAACCTCAACTAGTCTAAAGATGGACAGATTTATTGCTTCTTTAATCAGTAAATCAGTTTTCAACTCTGCTAACATAATTGCAAAAGGGTTTTCTAATGATCAATTAGCCCTTTTTAAAATAATAAATTTGGATTAGCTAACACAATGTGCTATTGGAACAAAGGGTTGATGGTTGCTGATAATGGTCCTCTGTACGCCTATGTAGATATTCCATTATAAATCAGCTGTTTCCAGCTACAATAGTCATTTGCAACATTAACAATGTCTACACTGTAATTCTGATCAATTTGATGTTACTTTAACTTCTTGCGTCGAGCAATCCCATATCCAGGAGCGTAATCATAGCCTCAAGCTCATTAGCATAACGCAACGTTAACTATTCATGAAAATCGCAAATGAAATAAATATATTGGCTCACAAGCTTAGCCTTTTGTTAACAACACTGTCATCTCCAGATTTTCAAAATATGCTTTTCAACCATAGCTACACAAGCATTTGTGTAAGAGTATTGATAGCTAGCATAGCATTAAGCCTAGCATTCAGCAGGCAACATTTTCACAAAAACAAGAAAAGCATTCAAATAAAAATAATTTACCTTTGAAGAACTTCGGATGTTTTCAATGAGGAGACTCTCAGTTAGATAGCAAATGTTCAGTTTTTCCAAAAATATTATTTGTGTAGGAGAAATCGCTCTGTTTTGTTCATCACGTTTGGCAAAAAAAAAAAAAAACGATAATTCAGTCATTACAACGCCAAACTTTTTTCCAAATTAACTCCATAATATCGACAAACATGGCAAACATTGTTTAGAATCAATCCTCAAGGTGTTTTTCACATATCTATTCGATGATAAGTCATTCGTGGCAGTTGGGTTTCTCCTCTGAAGCAAATGGAAAAATGCACGCAGCTGGAGATTACGCAATAATTGCAACGGAGGACACCAAGCGAGCACCTGGTAAATGTAGTCTCTTATGGCCAATCTTCCAATGATATGCCTACAAATACGTCACAATGCTGCAGACACCTTGGGGAAATTACAGAAAGTGTAGGCTCATTCCTTGCGCATTCACAGCCATATAAGGAGACATTGGAACACAGCGCCTTCAAAATCTGGTGCATTTCCTGTTTGAAATATCATCTTGGTTTCGCCTGTAGCATCAGTTCTGTGGCACTCACATATAATATCTTTGCAGTTTTGGAAACGTCAGTGTTTTCTTTCCAAAGCTGTCAATTATATGCATAGTCGAGCATCTTTTCGTGACAAAATATCTTGTTTAAAACGGGAACGTTTTTTTATCCAAAAATGAAAAGAGCGCCCCCTATATCGAAGAAGTTAATGGACAAAAAAATTGCTTTTCTTTCCAAAACAAGGACATTTCTAAGTGACCCCAAAATTTGGAACAATAGTGTACGTAGATGCATACATACATACAGTTGAAGTCGGAAGTTTACATGCATCTTATCCAAATACATTTAAACTCAGTTTTTCACAATTCCTGACATTTAATCCTAGTAAATATTCCCTGTTTTTAGGTCAGTTAGGATCACCATTTTATTTTAAGAATGTGAAATGTCAGAATAATATTAGTGATTTTATTTCTTTCATACCATTCCTAGTGGGTCAGAAGTTTACAAACACTCAATTAGTATTTGGTAGCATTGCCTTAACATTGTTTAACTTGGCTTTGTGATGGCCACTCCAATACTTTGACTTTGTTGTCCTAAAGCCATTTTGCCACAACTTTGGAAGTATGCTTTGGGTCATTGTCCAATTGGAAGACCCATTTGCGACCAAGCTTTAACTTCCTGACTAACGTCTTGAAATGTTGCTTCAATATATCCACATAATTTTCCTGCCTCCTGATGCAATCTATTTTGGGAAGTCCCCTTCTCAACAGTTTTTACTCCCAAGCCACAAGACTCTTGAACAGGTAGCCTAATGGTTACCCAGACTATTTGCATTGTGTGCCCCCCAACCCCTCTTTTACGCTGCTGCTACTCTCTGTTTATCATATATGCATAGTCACTTTAACTATATATTCATGTACATACTACCACAATTGGCTCGACCAACCAGTGCTCCCGCACATTGGCTAACCTGGCTATCTGCATTGTGTCCCACCACCCGCCAACCCCTCTTTTTACGCATCTGCTACTCTCTGTTCATCATATATGCATAGTCACTTTAACGATACCTACATGTACATACTACCTCAATAAGCCTGACTAACTGGTATCTGTATATAGCCTTGCTACTCTTTTTTTCAAATGTTTTTACTGTTTTATTTCTTTACTTACCTACACACACACTTTTTTTCTCACACTATCGGTTAGAGCCTGTAAATAAGCATTTCACTGTAAGGTGAATGTACCTGTTGTATTCAGCGCATGTGACAAATACACTTTCATTTGATGTGCAGTTGTAAACCATAGTCAGGCTTTTTTATGGCGGTTTTGGAGCAGTGGCTTCTTCCTTGCTGAGTGGCGTTTCAGGTTATGTCGATATAGGACTCGCTTTACTGTTTTATTTATTTATTTCACCGTTATTTAACCAGGTAGACTCGCTTTACTGTGGATATAGATATTTTGTACCCGTTAACTCCAGCATCTTCAAGGTCCTTTGCTGATGTTCTGGGATTGATTTGCACTTTTCGCACCAAAGTACGTTCATCTCTAGGAGACAGAACGCGTCTCCTTTCTGAGCGGTATGACGGCTGCGTGGTCCCATGGTGTTTATATTTGCGTACTATTATTTGTACAGATGAACGTGGTACCTTCAGGCATTTGGAAATTGCTCCCAAGGATGAACCAGACTTGTGGAGGTCTACAATTTTATTTTCTAAGGTCTTGGCTGATTTCTTTTGATTTTCCTATGATGTCAAGCATTGAGGCACTGAGTTTGAAGGTAGGCCTTGAAATGCATCCACAGGTACATCTGTGTTGTTGGAAAAATGACTTGTGTCATGCACAAAGTAGATGTTCTAACCGACTTGCCAAAACTATAGTTTGTTAACAATAAATTAGTGGAGTGGTTGAAAACGAGTTTAATGACTCTAACCTAAGTGTATGTAAACTTTCGACTTCAACTGTACATGCATAAACAAACAAACGTATGTGGATACCCCTTCAAATTAGTGGTTTCAGCTATTTCAGCCATACCTGTTGCTGACCGGTGTATAAAATTGAGCACACAGCCATGCAATCTTCATAGATTGTGCTGAAGCGTGTAGCACATAAAAATCGTCTTTGCTCGGTTGCTCTGCCTCTGGAAGCAACTTCGGCACACTAACTGTTAGTTCGGAGCTTTATGAAATGGGTTTCCAGGGCCAAGCAGCCTCACACAAGCCTAAGAGCGCAATGCCAAAAGTCGACTGGATCTGTGTAAAGCTCTCCGCCATTGGACTTTGGAGCCGTGGAAATGCCTTCTTTGGAGTGATGAATCACTCTTCACCTGCTGGCAGTCTGACAAACAATTCTGGGTTTGGCAGAAGCCAGTAGAATGCTACATGCCTGTATGCATAGTGCCAACTAACATTTGGTGGAAGAGGAATAATGGTCTGGGGCTGTTTCTTCATGGTTCGTGCTAGGCCCCTTAGTTCCAGTGAAGGGAAATCTTAATGTTACAATGTCAACCTCACACTAATGCTATTGTTTTGCTGAATTAAGCCTGGGCTATATCAAATTCATTCAAATGTATGTTTTTACACTATATTCCAAATGCCTTTATCGCAGAATCAAGTTATTTTATTTTCTGTTTTTAATCGCATTTTATTTCCGCTTGTTCTTATGTCTTTTTGGTGTCTTCTCGTTACCTCCTTTTTTGCTGTGCACCTTCCCATTTACACCAGATGTGGCTCACCATCTGGATTTGGTCTTATGTAGAAAAAAAAATATTTTTTTATTTTTACATTGGATAAAAGTAGAGCCTCAGCTACAAAATGGTATCATACACTGCATTTTTGAGGAACAATGGGAAAGTAATTATGCTTTAAGTTATTAAACTTGTAAACTCACTTTTGAGAAAATAGCCTTGTAATGTTTTGGTTTCTAGTGAAGAGCTTTTTGTCTACACCCATTCAGCATCGTTCACACCCTCTTAAGCTTTAGCTCAACACATCTCGTTTCTGGCTGATGATTTAACATGAAAACAGCCTAACCAGCTCTGCTGGCAACAATTTCATCACTCTTTTTTGCAGACTTTTACTGTCACCAACCATATTCAACGGGTATTGGACACTTGAGCTTAAGACATTAAGTTATCTAGCTAGGTAAACAATGAACCTGCCAAGGTAAACGTCTAAGATCACACACCTAACGTTAGCTATCATAGTGCCAAATCATGTTACTACCCTCCATGAATAACCACCCAGGTTCAATATTAGCTAGCTAACATTAGGTTCTAACTAGAAAAGCAAACAGTTCTGGGATATGAATAATAACTTTATACACATGACGCTAACTAGGGAGCCAGCCAGCTAACGTTAGCTAGCTAACAGTACACTTTAGCTTGAAATGAAACCACTTTCTGTCAAAATTAGAAACATGTAATATCTGAATGTAGCTAGCTAGACTCTTACCCGTACACGCATAGTCATGCATGGATGCCACGCCACGGTTGCCCTGTAATCCTGAAACAGGTGTTTTCGCCATCTCTTTAGCTATCATACTCTGATTTCAAAACTTGATCCTCCAGAAAGTGGAGAGCAACACTTATGCAGCTCCACTACACAATACATTAAAAACAGATGCGTTCGACAGGATTACCAACAGACTGACCAGCTCAAATAGACGTCCAAATGGCAGACAGATCCGAACTCCCCTCTCGACATGTCCAGCCCACTCATTATCTCAGCCAATCATGGCTAGTGGGAAGGTTGCTGTTTCTGTGGCTTAACCCTCCAAACTCTTAATTTTAACAATTTTATTCATATTTACAGATGGCATGAAAGTTCACGTGTTCCAGTAGACATTTCTGCCAAAAAAAGTTTAAATGGCTCTCCTTAAGTCTTGCGACATTCGCCTATTTTCCTGAAACAGTCACATAATGACGGGATGCTCATGTCTCATCCCTAATACTGGGAGTCGTTGTCCTAAAGGCAGGAAGGCTTTGATTCAAAATAAATGCATTGGGTGAGTGAAACCTCTCGCTTTGCCTCTTTCTCAAAAGCCCCTCCCCCTACCACTCACAACAACAAAGATGAGAGCACTTCTTCCTCTCTGACGGTTTCAATTCGCTATTTGCATTTGAGGGTTGGTCCCACCGACTCGGTCATATGGACACAAATTAACATTCGACTTTAATAGAGAAGTTAACCTTTCAACTCATCAAATTTCGAGCAGAACAGGCACTACTAAACAGATGAGCATTAATTCTGGAAAATGAATGCGCAGTTTGTCGCGTGCGCATTACGGTAGCACGTAATGCTAGCAGAATTGTTGTGATTGTTTATATTAGCTGTTTAGTCTGTTTTTAGAAATGTGCAATAAGCATTAAACAATTTATAAAAGGAATTGGCAACTCTTCCTGAGAAATAAGGTAGGGCACTTGATTTCAACATCTGAACAAAGTGGACAGGCTAGCATGCTGTTCAAACATTTGGAGACGGACATAAGGTTGCACTCAATAACAATTCAACTGTTTTACCTTGTTAGCTGAATTCCGAGCTGGTGAAATTATACCTACATCCAAGTTGGCTAAACTTGAAATATAAATATTACCTGGCGACTCACTAGCACATGGGCTTGTGCTTGAGAGATTGTTTGAGACTGGTTTAAATTTTCTGTAATGCCTGCTACATCAGTGATTGTGCATCGTTCTGGTTAAATTTGTTACAAAAAGGGCATGTTTATAAAAACAAATGCCAGGTCAGTGATTATTGCAAAAAAAAGCAGGTACAACTTTTGATTAAACAAAAGTGCTTGTGGAAGGCATATTCAGTCTTGGTACACAAGCTCTGAATTCATTATGTATTTCTGACTGTTCTGACTGTTTTAAATGCAGTTTATTTGACCTTTAATTGTACAGCAAAGCTTATTTAGAGAACATTTTTTTTAAATCAAGATATGTTGTGGATCGCCCATAAATGTGAAAAATGTTAGATATGAGTTTTAGACCATATTGCCCAGCCCTAGGCTGAATGGGGGCAAGTCATTGCAGCAATTTTACAAAATCTAGTGGAAAGCCTTCCCAGAAGAGTGGAGGCTGTTATAGCAGCAAAGGGGGGACCAACTCCTTATTAATGCCCATGATCTTAAAATGAGATGTTCTACGAGCAACTATTTCGAGCAGAACAGGCACTACACACATTTTTGGTAGTGTACATACAGTACACACATACACTACCAGACTCTCACACTCTGACAAACACCTCGCCCTTCAATCCTAACCTCAATAATGCATAACAAGAAACACCAGGGGAAGACTATTGCCCTGGCATCATATGACATAACCTTACCTCCAAAATGTCTGTTTTGCTTTGGAAACACATGAGGCTCAATGAGCCCTTGATTTCAATTTGATTACCATATGATATTCAAGATGGGGTTTTTAGGAAAACAAAAATAGCAGCCTGCCTTTGCCATATAAGAACAATTTTACTTCATGTATATTCCTTGTTGTATTTCATGTGACTCGTGGGATTTCCCTAGTAGGTCTCAATGTTGCTTTGTTCTTGTTGAAGTGCCAGGGGACAAGCAGTGTCACAACCTTAACGATGTCTCGCTGGCCTAGGGCCAGTAAAACCATGTTGGGCCGGTAACTTTTCAGCACATTTTTGCATTCCAGTTAAACGTTTAACTGCTCTGTCAGTCTACCATTGAAGACTACACATGGAAAAATCATATTTCATATACACAATATGATTGGCAGTTCATTCAAGCCCCACCACTCTACCAGTCACAACTTCTTGAGCACTCCATCAGTACGAGTTGATGCCTTCACACAGCACATTTTAAGCTGTCAATAGCAAAAAGAAGCTCCCATCAATCTACTTGCTGAGGTTATTTATTTTATTGCGTTGGGGGGGGGGGATGTACAAATTAAACCTTCAATAGTGAAATCAAATCAAATCAAATTTTATTTGTCACATACACATGGTTAGCAGATGTTAATGCGAGTGTAGCGAAATGCTTGTGCTTCTAGTTCCGACAATGCAGTAATAACAAGTAATCTAACTAACAATTCCAAAACTACTGTCTTGTACACAGTGTAAGGGGATAAAGAATATGTACATAAGGATATATGAATGAGTGATGGTACAGAGCAGCATAGGCAAGATACAGTAGATGGTATCGGGTACAGCATGTACAAATGAGATGAGTATGTAAACAAAGTGGCATAGTATAGTATAAAGTGGCTAGTGATACATGTATTACATAAGGATACCGTCGATGATATAGAGTACAGTATATACGTATGCATATGAGATGAATAATGTAGGGTAAGTAACATTTATATAAGGTAGCATTGTTTAAAGTGGCTAGTGATATATTTACATCATTTCCCATCAATTCCCATTATTAAAGTGGCTGGAGTTGAGTCAGTGTCAGTGTGTTGGCAGCAGCCACTCAGTGTTAGTGGTGGCTGTTTAACAGTCTGATGGCCTTGAGATAGAAGCTGTTTTTCAGTCTCTCGGTCCCAGCTTTGATGCACCTGTACTGACCTCGCCTTCTGGATGATAGCGGGGTGAACAGGCAGTGGCTCGGGTGGTTGATGTCCTGAACATACTAGCAATATGCTGGCTACTGTTTAAAGCTGGCAAAAAGCTATAAAAAGACACCTATCAGTCATCCTGGCTAGCCTAATATAGCCAGGTCTATCTCATTTGGAACGCAGTTGTTTTGAAGAGCCAATGTCCTATTTTGGGATGTCAAAAAATGTCAAAAATGACATTCTTTAGAAACAAAAATGAATGCGATTATTTTTTTTGTTCTAAATAATAGCATAATTTATATTGCTAAATTATATTACATAGCTTTTTAATACTTAATAATAAAAAGTTTCACATTAATAGTTGAATATAGAGAAAGCATGCCAACCTATAGGCCCTGCATGACCCCAATGCGTTTAAAAAATACACCATGTCTGGGCCAGTAGATGACTGTCATCCTTGAAATTTAGACTCACCCTCCTAGACTATGTTACGTTTGAGCACAATGTTTAACGGTTTCAAAAAAATCCTTCACCTCTGAACAGCCCCAGTAGCTTCCTGGCTTGTAAAAAGCAGTGGAGCTGTCTGAGTGCTGGTTGTTCAGTCTGACCACACTGCATCCATGTGTGCGTGTGAAAAGGGGCTTCAGCACAAGGCAGGCAGAGAAAATGTAAGTCACGGGGTCATGAGTAATCCTGAAACACTCAACCATGAGCACCATCTCTCTCTGCCCCTTCCCCCACTCTCCCTCCATGCCACTCACTCCTTTCAATATTACAGCATGGTAACACTAGGCCTATGTATAGTGTGTGGAGGATGTATGTCGTAATTGTGCTCCTGATAAACTGCCTGAGTGACACAATTATATTATGCTTCAACCGGCTGGTAGAGTACTGTATGCTAGCTCTGAAGTTACGCAGGTCCAACTGTTACTCAATAAATTATATTTTATGAATGTCCCCTCCGAGTGAAATCCAATCAGAGGTGCAGCCTTTAATAGACACGGCATCCGATAGGGCTAGTTTGTCGTTTCTCTGGTGTAGAGCTCAATCAGGATATCCTTATTGTTTAGAAATGCACTGCTGTGCACTAAATGTTCATCTGGGGAATGGAGATTAACCATATTTTGAGTCTGAGAAATATTACTCTACCATGTAATCTATGAATGATCATTGAGTGCATCACTGATTTATTCATTAGGCCTATCTATCCATATGAAGGCTATACTGTGAACTCTGGACTCAAGAACCTGACCCTGGTTACCATGGAGAATGGAGACATTTCCATTGTGCTCTTGAATGTAATTATTGTTGGTCTCCTAACATCAGCTGCCCTGAGTGCTTTCTGATTAAAATGGCTGGTAAGGAGGTCCCTTCTGATACTCGGCAGAAACTGATTGGCTCTGTGAGGGGAGAAGTAATAGGAGTGTGTATGCTTGCGGTGTGTATGTGGCAAGTGCCTTGGGCCTCTGTAGTAGAGGTCGACCGATTTAATCGGAATGGCCGATTTAATTAGGGCCGAGTTCAAGTTTTCATAACATTCGGAAATAGGTATTTTTGGACACCGATTTGGCCTTTAAAAAAAAATATATATATTTATTTTTACACCTTTATTTAACTAGGCAAGTCAGTAAAGAACACATTCTTATTTTCAATGACGGCCTAGGAACGGTGGGTTAACTTCCTTGTTCAGGGGCAGAACGACAGATTTTTACCTTCTCAGCTCGGGGATTCAATCTTGCAACCTTACAGTTAACTAGTCCAACGCTCTAACACCTGCTTTACATTGCACTCCACGAGGAGCCTGCCTGTTACGTGAATGCAGTAAGAAGCCAAGGAAAGTTGCTAGCTAGCATTTAAAATGATCTTATAAAAACAATCAATCAATCATAATCACTAGCAAACGTGGTTGATATTACTAGTTTATCTAGCGTGTCCTGCGTTGCGTGTAAACGATGCGGTGCGCATTCGCGAAAAAGGACTGTTGTGTACCCAACCATAAACATCAATGCCTTTCTTAAAATCAATACACAAGTATATATTTTTAAACCTGCATATTTAGTTAATATTGCCTGCTAACATTAATTTCTTTTAACTAGGTAAATTGTGTCACTTTTCTTGCAACAGTCAAGGTATGTGCAGGAGTTTGGGCCGCCTGGCTCGTTGCGAACTGTGTGAAGATGATTTCTTCCTAATAAAGACAGCCAAATCCGCCAAACGGGGGATGATTTAACAAAAGCGCATTTGCGAAAAAAGCACAATCGTTGCACGACTGTACCTAACCATAAACATCAATGCCTTTCTTAAAATCAATACACAGAAGTATATATTTTTATATATTTTTAAACCTGCATATTTAGCTAAAAGAAATCCAGGTTAGCAGGCAATATTAACCAGGTGAAATTGTCACGTCTCTTGCGTTCATTGCACGCAGAGTCAGGGTATATGCAACAGTTTGGGCCGCCTGGCTCATTGCGAACTAATTTGCCAGAATTTTACGTAATTATGACAACATTGAAGGTTGTGCAATATAACATCAATATTTAGACTTATTGATGCCATCCGTTAGATAAAATACGGAACAGTTCCGTATTTCACTGAAAGAATAAACGTTTTGTTTTTTGGAATAGAGAGAAATAGTCCTTTAAATACACTGCTCAAAAAAATAAAGGGAACACTTAAACAACATAATGTAACTCCAAGTCAATCACACTTCTGTGAAATCAAACTGTCCACTTAGGAAGCAACACTGATTGACAATAAATTTCACATGCTGTTGTGCAAATGGAATAGACAACAGGTGGAAATTTATAGGCAATTAGCAAGACACCCCCAATTAAGGAGTAGTTTCGCAGGTGGTGACCACAGACCACTTCTCAGTTCCTATGCTTCCTGGCTGATGTTTTGGTCACTTTTGAATGCTGGCGGTGCTATCACTCTAGTGGTAGCATGAGACGGAGTCTACAACTCACACAAGTGGCTCAGGTAGTGCAGCTCATCCAGGATGGCACATCAATGCGAGCTGTGGCAAAAAGGTTTGCTGTGTCTGTCAGCGTAGTGTCCAGAGCATGGAGGCGCTACCAGGAGACAGGCCAGTGGAGGAGGACGTAGGAGGCCAACAACCCAGCAGCAGGACCGCTACCTCCGCCTTTGTGCAAGGAGGAGCAGGAGGAGCACTGCCAGAGCCCTGCAAAATGACCTCCAGCAGGCCACAAATGTGCATGTGTCTGCTCAAACGGTCAGAAACAGACTCCATGAGGGTGGTATGAGGGCCCGACGTCCACAGGTGGGGGTTGTGCTTACAGCCCAACACCCTGCAGGATGTTTGGCATTTGCCAGAGAACACCTAGATTGGCAAATTCACCACTGGCGCCCTGTGCTCTTCACAGATGAAAGCAGGTTCGCACTGAGTACATGTGACAGACGTGACAGAGTCTGGAGACACCGTGGAGAACGTTCTGCTGCCTGCAACATCCTCCAGCATGACCGGTTTGGCGGTGGGTCAGTCATGGTGTGGGGTGGCATTTCTTTGGTGGGCCTCACAGCCCTCCATGTGCTCGCCAGAGGTAGCCTGACTGTCATTAGGTACCGAGATGAGATCCTCAGACCCCTTGTGAGACCATATGCTAGTGCGGTTGGCCCTGGGTTCCTCCTAATGCAAGACAATGCTAGACCTCATGTGGCTGGAGTGTGTCAGCAGTTCCTGCAAGAGGAAGGCATTGATGCTATGGACTGGCCCGCCCGTTCCCCAGACCTGAATCCAATTGAGCACATCTGGGACATCATGTCTCGCTCCATCCACCAACGCCACGTTGCACCACAGACTGTCCAGGAGTTGGCGGATGCTTTAGTCCAGGTCTGGGAGGAGATCCCTCAGGAGACCATCCGCCACCTCATCAGGAGCATGCCCAGGCGTTGTAGGGAGGTCATACAGGCACGTGGAGGCCAGACACACGACTGAGCCTCATTTTGACTTGTTTTAAGGACATTACTTCAAAGTTGGATCAGCCTGTAGTGTGGTTTTCCACATTAATTTTGAGTGTGACTCCAAATCCAGACCTCCATGGGTTGATACATTTGATTTCCATAATTTTTATATGATTTTGTTGTCAGCACATTCAACTATGTAAAGAAAAAAGTATTTAATAAGAAGATTTCATTCAGATCTAGAATGTGTTATTTTAGTGTTCCCTTTATTTTTTTGAGCAGTTTACAATGTAAAACACACCTGGGAATATTGAAGACTCATGTTAAAAGGAACCACCAGCTTTCATTATGTTCTCATGTACTGAGCAAGGAACTTAAACGTTAGCTTTTTTACATGGCACATATTGCACTTTTACTTTCTTCTCCAACATTTTGTTTTTGCATTATTTAAACAAATTGAAAATGTTTCATTATTTATTTAAGGCTAAATTGATTTTATTGATGTATTATATTTAGTCAAAATAAGTGTTTATTCAGTATTGTTGTAATTGTCATTATTACAAATACATTTTAAAAATCGGCTGAATAATCGGTATCGGCTTTTTTTGTTCCTCCAACAAAATCATTAAAAATAAAAAAAATCATTTAAAAACAGTGCTGCACTTAGTAGGTGAGGATGTGTAAGGAGCGGTGGAGAGTTTTTGGCGCTCTGTGTTCATGCTCGCCTACATGTGTGTTTACCTGAAATCAGAATGCATGTAAACACATGGCTAGCATTCTTGCTAGAGAGAGTACTTTCTGTGGCATGATGCTAGCATGTTGTCACTGATTTTAGAGTCAGACGGCTTGTGGCCTGGGTCACGAGCTCTGAGGTCTGAACTCTCCGCACAGACCATCTGATTTGCTGTATGTCATGATTCAGGGAAAATAAGAAAAATACTGCCCTGCTTAGTGCTTACTGGAAGAAGAATAGTAGGGGAGCACTTTTACGAACCATACATCTCTCCTCTAAGCCACAGTCTAGAGTGACGAGTGAACAGAGCTCTACGTCCACGGCTATACACATTCAGCACTCAACGCTTTAAAACACACACACACACACACACACATTGCACATACTCTTTGCTACTTCCTGCGTGTCCCACACCTCTGTATATGTGCATATGTCAGGTTATCTTCTGTTATGTCACATTGGTGTGTTTGAGCTGGCCCGTTCTGCCTCCCCACCTGCTCATATCCTCCAAGGAGAGACCATATGAGAGGCTTTAATAAAGGCATGTTCAACTCCGTAGTAAATCTCTCTTAAGCACTGGACTGCAAAGGAATGGCTCAATAAGAGATTTTGGATAATGTCCGTTGACTTAACAATGTCAGGTTCTGTACCAAGAGAAAGGTGCCATGTGTTCTGTTTCATTGTAACTGAATCAAGCTCAATGACTTGTTTTATTGTCCCTGCTTGTTTTATTGCAGTAGAATGCCTTGGAGATTTAATAGTTAATAGTTAAATTATGAGATGCAGGTCTTATTCCGGGCTTGTTTTGCAAAGTCAGTTTCATTTCTCTTCTAACACGTGTCACAAATTGCCTGTTGGATGGCCTACTTTTATACCAGGCAGTAAACAAACAAAGGTTTGCTACAGGCAGTCCTCCCAGTTGAGGCAAACAACTAACTTTGCAATTTGTGGGAAATGTTGCTTTTAATGTTTCACACTCTTATGGATTTAGTTCTGTCTCATCAACAGAGATTGAACATGTTGAAAACTACAACAGCAGCAGCCCACCCTGCCACAGTGTTTGTATTGTCTGGGCTGTGACAGAGGGGAGAGATGATACTGAATGCTTGAAAGATGCAGCTCATCAGTGACACATCCTTGCCAATGTCCCAATAGCCTCTGAGTGACCTTTACAGACCAGAGGATTCCCACAATCTCACTCATGACACCACCCAGAGGGTGCACTCAGTCTGTCTCCCCCCGTAGACCAGCCCAGTGGAGGTGGGCAACAAGTTGCCACAGTAGACCTGATGCCCCATCTGTTCCTGTTAGCAGGGGGCAGTGGCCATGCACTGTCCCTCTACCAGGAAGGAGGATGTGATTTGTTTCACATGAATCATGATTTTTATATCTATAAAATAAATACATTTTGTAGCTCTCTTTTTAGTACTAGCCTTAAAATAAAAATAAAATACAAAAAAGAAAAAAAAAAGAAAAAAAAAAAATATATATATATATATATATATATATATATATATATATATATATATATATTCAAATATATCAGTAGCATTTCCCCCAGATGTTTTGACAATCATATCATAGCCTTGTTTCCCGTAAGCGGAGATGGAGTGTGTCTGTGCAGGTCTCTGGATGGGCAGATAGAGAAGACATCAGCTGTTGAGAGGCCTTCCGTCATATGTCTAAATCATTGTAATCTCTTGATGTATTTTTTTTTTTTAGGTAGACCTAGCATTTATCTGTTTGTCTGTATTACATATACACCTATGCTATACACCTAAGATTTTTGAAGTAATAACTATCAGATATACACTCACTCATTGTCAGCCTTTGGATTGTCTCTGTGGACAGAACAGTTAAAGATTGAGACATCAAATCCTTCCCCGTATTTATGAATCATGTAGCTAGATGTCAGTGTGTCTGGTGCTTTGACAGCTTGAAATGACAATTTCATATACTGTAGCTCAATTCTGATGAGTGACTACCCATTCCATTAGCTCTTTAATTAGTTTGACATCTCAGCAAAACTCAATCATTAAAAGTCCAGATAATTTTAACTTCTAGCAGCAGCACAGCCTTGCAACAGAGCCTAATCTGTCAGGCAGACAAAAGTCAGTGTCTGAAAATAAACCTGCTAGCCAGCCAACCTCTAAATATAATAATCATTAAATACTGATCCAAGACATTGAACATGGCCGTATGCAATGGCGTGAGAGCCGCTAGCAAGGACCCATTTGCGCAGGACTGTTTAAACTACAAATGCGGTTGAGTTACACCATGTACAGTAAAATGGGCTTGACTGCCAGTAACTCTAGTCACTTACCAACAGAAGCATCATTTCCTGAAAGCTCCTCCCCTCCTCCCTCTGTTCCCCTCCCCCTCCCCTCTGCTCTCTCCCCAGCACCTTAGAGCATTGAGGAAATAGACCACAATCAATATGTTTAAACCTCTATGTAAATACCTGTCAATCCAGCCATAGTAGAAAGTGTATGTTTTTAGGGCATTGTTTTCTTCCCAGAGCCTACCTGTAGTGTGTGTTGTCCATTTCTGTGTCTTCTGGAAGGAACTGGTAGGGCCGTCTGCTCTTGGGAAACATTCCAGATGTGAGGTGTTTCCACTGCTCCAGCACATGGAAGGATCTGTCTTAAGGGAAAGGTGAATTAGGAGAGTGTGGTATTTCACCCCAGAGCTTTTGGACTCATGTCTTCTATCCTGCCGTTTTGGACTAAACTCTATTCACAGTTGGGACGACCACTTCCCAAGGTACTGCTGTTATTTATGTTGAAGTGTGTAAAGCAGAGAGCTTGGTGTCTGGGGTTAACACAAATGTGTATATGTTTTAATTTGATTGTTTCTTTTCGTAATCAAATGTTTGAGACACTGATTGTCGTGTATAGGTGATCGAGAATATGTAGATTAGGTGTTATCTATTGCATTTACCAATGCTGTTTTCAGTGTGGTTGTAATTTATTTTATTGAATGGGTTATTAAAAAGGATGCTTCATTCTCCTTACTCCTTACACCTCCTTGATAAAATAGAAATCTTCAGTACACCTATGACGCAACTATTTTCTGCCTAGCTTGCATCATGGCCTCATCTGACCTCATCTGAATTTTGTCTAAAAACCTAATCTTCATTTTTTAAATGTATTTTTCATTTTTTTACCTGTATTGAAAACAGTAACTCCCTTCAATGTGCTCTGAACATTTCATGACTCTAGGACCAAGAAGAGATATTCAAAATAGCTTCTGAGGTTTAATAATTGTGTATTTGTTAATGTGAATGTGGCAGTTTTTTGTTTTTCCCCTAAATCTTTTCTGTTTTAGAGATGTGGTTTTCATCAGACGCTGACGATTTGCTAAAGGTGTTCAGGGCTCAACAGTGCACACATTTAACTCTGTTTATGCGCCTAAATAGGAGCACCACTGCGCCTAGAAAAAGTTATGATTCTGTCTTTAATATCTCAAGTATATTTAATTGTGCTCCTAAATTTCTTTGTGCGCCAACATTTTTCAACTTAGGCGCACACGTGCATGTTGCTAAATAAAAAAAATGCACCGTAGGGCCCAGGTGTTGCCATTTCAGAAATGTATAGGCACTGCTCTTATCAATAAGCAATTGCTGAAATATGTTCTGGTGCTCATTCGCTTCTTCACACGTTACTCTTAGACCATTGGACGGCTTTATAGTCAATGTCATTTTCAATAAAACGTCATACGTTCGATTTGGCTGCTGGGGGGCAAGGAGGCCCCTAGCTCCGCTAAAACCATTGACATCTACGTGCCGTTTTCAAGGGATTGTTAAACAAATGTTATAACTATTTGCTTTTAATATCATCACCTATTGAGCATAGTCAAAACTACACATTTCTGGTTAGTCCATGCGAAACAATTGCGCACATTTGGCTCTATCATCAGAGTTATACAACTAGTAACTGCATGCTTTTCTGGATCTGTAAACACCAATGATCATGTCATTTGAGATATGTGAAGGTACCTATCCATTTGGCATGTAGCTAGCTAAACAAACAATTTTGCTTACTTCATCAGGGATTAGGCAATTGGAAAGAGCTTGACATCGGCAAGACCTCGTCCTGGTGAAGTTGACCATTAGACTTCAGTCATCAGTGTAGACTGCTCTCAAATCATGATGTACTGTTTTTTATTTGTTTTTGTTTATTTTGTGATGTGCCTTAATGTGTCCAGACCCTGTGGCAGCAGCTTTTAAAAACAACACAAAAAAACATTATTTAACCTTTACTTAACTAGGGAAGTCAGTTAAGAACAAATTATTATTTACAATGACGGCCTAGGAACACTGGGTTAACTGCCTTGTTCAGCGGCAGAACAATTTTTTTTTTACTCTGTCAGCTCGGGGATTCGATCTAGCAACCTTTAGGTTACTGGCCCAACACTAACCTCTAGGTTACCTGCCGCCCCAATCCCCAGCTAATGGGGATCCATAATAAATATAAATCAAACTATTTGAGACCTTAGTTTATCTGCTGAAAGTTTGCTTGTTAACTAGCCATATTGACATGATCTGTTATTAGCTTGCTAGCTAATTTGACATGGTCCATCAATCAATGTAGCCTATATCATGTCGGTCAGCAGCAATCGTAATTAAACACTCTTAAAAACAATGTTGGAAAGGGGATCACGTTCGCTAACTTCGCTAGGTAGGCCTACATTGGTTGGAGAAAAAAGTACATTAGGTCTACTTACCACTGTTTAGCCAACTGTACAAAGTTTCTACCGGTAGCTTGCAAAGTAAACATTTTATGCAGAGCCCACAAAAGTTGGAAAATTAACCTAAACCACTCATCCTTGTTAGGTGTAGTTCACTTTTTATTTTACATCACTCAAATAACTCTGGTAGGGCTAAATGTGTGCAATTGTTTTACATGCAATAATCAGAAATGTGTAGGTCTGACTATGCTCTTCAAGAGGTGATAATATTTAGGGCTGTCCCCGCCCCCAAAAAAATCTTTGTCAACCGACAGTCGTCTGTTCTTTCGACCAATGGATTGATCGGAAATGTTTAAAGCGTATTTATTAGAAACACCCTATGTTTGAGTAAAATCAACTATATGTATGCTACTTTGCCTAATGCTTTAAGCACTACAATTAAAAAGGAAGACACAAAAATGACTAAAGAGTGAGGCAGAGATCAATATAGCCTAACCGGAAGGGGAAAAAACCTGTTCCCGACCGCCTCCTGCTGCTGGCCTTAGCAGATTCTGCCATTATGTTCCTGAAGTTACCGGCAATAGGCTACACCAGCGGTCGGCAACCTTTTCCATTTGGAGTACCATTTCAAATCAAATCAAATCAAATCAAATTTTTATTTGTCACATACACATGGTTAGCAGATGTTAATGCGAGTGTAGCGAAATGCTTGTGCTTCTAGTTCCGACAATGCAGTAATAACCAACAAGTAATCTAACTAACGATTCCAAAACTACTGTCTTGTACACAGTGTAAGGGGATAAAGAATATGTACATAAGGATATATGAATGAGTGATGGTACAGAGCAGCATAGGCAAGATACAGTAGATGGTATCGAGTACAGTATGTACAAATGAGATGAGTATGTAAACAAAGTGGCATAGTTTAAAGTGGCTAGTGATACATGTATTACATAAGGATACAGTCGATGATATAGAGTACAGTATATACGTATGCATATGAGATGAATAATGTAGGGTAAGTAACATTATATAAGGTAGCATTGTTTAAAGTGGCTAGTGATATATTTACATCATTTCCCATCAATTCCCATTATTAAAGTGGCTGGAGTTGAGTCAGTGTCAGTGTGTTGGCAGCAGCCACTCAATGTTAGTGGTGGCTGTTTAACAGTCTGATGGCCTTGAGATAGAAGCTGTTTTTCAGTCTCTCGGTCCCAGCTTTGATGCACCTGTACTGACCTCGCCTTCTGGATGATAGCGGGGTGAACAGGCAGTGGCTCGGGTGGTTGATGTCCTTGATGATCTTTATGGCCTTCCTGTGACATCGGGTGGTGTAGGTGTCCTGGAGGGCAGGTAGTTTGACCCCGGTGATGTGTTGTGCAGACCTCACCACCCTCTGGAGAGCCTTACGGTTGAGGGCGGAGCAGTTGCCGTACCAGGCGGTGATACAGCCCGCCAGGATGCTCTCGATTGTGCATCTGTAGAAGTTTGTGAGTGCTTTTGGTGACAAGCCAAATTTCTTCAGCCTCCTGAGGTTGAAGAGGCGCTGCTGCGCCTTCTTCACAATGCTGTCTGTGTGAGTGGACCAATTCAGTTTGTCTGTGATGTGTATGCCGAGGAACTTAAAACTTGCTACCCTCTCCACTACTGTTCCATCGATGTGGATAGGGGGGTGTTCCCTCTGCTGTTTCCTGAAGTCCACAATCATCTCCTTAGTTTTGTTGACGTTGAGTGTGAGGTTATTTTCCTGACACCACACTCCGAGGGCCCTCACCTCCTCCCTGTAGGCCGTCTCGTCGTTGTTGGTAATCAAGCCTACCACTGTTGTGTCGTCCGCAAACTTGATGATTGAGTTGGAGTTGGAGGCGTGCGTGATTTGCTTGCCAGTTATGATTTTCATATGCACATTTTCGTGGAACAGTTTAATTTAATTTATAATAAGGTCTTCATATTTCAAAATCAATGTCATGTGGTTAATCAAAACTAGCTAAATGATACACATCTAAAAGTAACATATTGCCATTGCCAATATATAAAAATAACCTACATAAAACCAACAAATAAAAACATTGCAGCCCGAAGATAGAAAATATCCTGATTTCAAAATAAATATTCTATAAATCACATTGGCTATGCATGCCCTGTCTTCTTGGATCCGGTCTGAAGCTGGTGCTAGAAAACATTCAACATTGTATAAAAATTATGGGCACTCATTTTCCCAAGCCAGTGAGCTCTGTCCAGACATACAGCTGTATGCTATTTGCGCAAGGGATATGAAGTAATCAGGTAGGCCTTTTTAATTACATTTCCACCAGATCAGAGCTTGACATTTTGTCCCCTTTCATGCTGAGTAGTTATCAAAAGAGCTGGAGCTGGAAATATTTTTCAAATAGGCTACATTGAAGATCAATGGTCATTCTAAATGGGTGTAAAAACAGACCGCTTACTTGCTTTTTGAGGCAAAGAAAAGATTGCTTTGAGAAGCTCCACAGTGATGGTGAGTTAAGACGATCAGAAATAGTATCAGATCCCCAAATGGGAACATTTTATAAGCCTACATTTGCACCCAGGCCAGGTAGCCTAGGCCTAGTTCTATGAGTAATCATATAAAAATGTGCGTGTCCTTACTCAAGATTGACAGGAGAGCTTAAATTGACAACTCGTAAATGGCATGAAATAAACCAGAACTTTTTCCTCACAAAGTGTAGCCTAGGTTGTGTGCTCTGCAAAAAACATGTGCACTCCGTCAATGACAACAGTAAGACTATAATAATAATATATTGAATGCATTAACATAAATTACCGTAACAAAACAAACATTGTAGATTAGAAGTTATGGTAATTAACTGTAAATGATCCTGGTGTGCCATCCCTGCGGCCTCCGCAATGGATTAGTCCCCTCAGACAGGCGTGAATCAGACGGGTGTCTCGTGTGCAGTTAACATTTCTTAAATATTTGCCACTGCTCGACTAAAAAATCTTGGTCGACTAAATGGTTTCAGCCCTAATAGTAAACTCAGCGAAAGAAGAAACGTCCTCTCACTGTCAGCTGCGTTTATTTTCAGCAAACTTAACGTGTAGATATTTGTATGAACATAAGATTCAACAATTTGAGACAAACTGAACAACTTCCACAGACATGTGACTAACAGAAATGGGATAATGTGTCCCTGAACAAAGGGGTTGTCAAAATCAAAAGTAACAGTCAGTTACTGTTGTTGCCATCCTGTGCCTGTCCCACAGGTGTGATGTTTGGATGTACCGATCCTGTGAAGGTGTTGTTCCACGTGGTCTGCCGCTGCGAGGACGATCAGCTGTCCATCATGTCTCCCTGTAGCGCTGTCTTAGGCATCTCGCAGGACAGACATGGCAATTTATTGCCCTGGCCACATCTGCGGTCCTCATGCCTCCTTGCAGCAAGCCTAAGGCACGATCACGCAGATGAGCAGGGATCCTGGGTATCTTTCTTTTGGTGTTTTTCAGAGTCAGTAGAAAGGCCTCTTTTTATTGTCCTAAGTTTTCATAACTGTGACCTTAATTGCCTACCATCTGTAAGCTGTTAGTGTCTTAACGACCGTTCCACAGGCGCATGTTCATTAATTGTTAATGGTTCATTGAACAAGCATGGGAAACAGTGTTTGAACCCTTTACAATGAAGATCTGTGAAGAAATTTGGATTTTTACGAGTTATCTTTGAAAGACAGGGTTCTGAAAAAGGGACGTTTTATTTTTTTGCTTTGTTTATTACATCCAAATAGTTAACATTTTATTTAACAATCCGTTGAAAACAACAAGCAGTTGTCAGTTGTTTTAGCGAAGCTGTGGGTCTCCTTGACCCTCAACAGGCAAATCGAACATGCTACACCATATTGTGATGTTTTATTGAAAACTACCTATAGGCTATTATAAAATAAATATTATATGTGAAATATGGTTATTATGAAGCATATTGGTGGTTTTGGAGAGTGGGAGCTGGAAATGCTGTGTGTCACGTTGAGCTTCATGGGCTGCTCGTCCCTGTTGGTGTCTGCCAGTCACAATTAATGTGACAAACGGCTGTCCGTACAGCAGCCTTCCAGTAAGTCCTAGAACCTGGTAGTTGTGCACGACCACCATACAGCACAAGTGTATCTACGCTCTCCTTCTCTCTCTATTCCAAGTATAGAGGACAGGAAACAGTTATACATTCTCTAAAAGGTTTTTGGTCAGAATTCATCTGTAGTTTATATGATTCATGGTCATTCATCTGATCACATGATATGGCTCCAAGAGTGTGCCAAGTTGATGTTATCGACAATTTCCGTGTTTTGGCCATAATGCCCATTTTTTTACGGACATATTTATCTGAATATGAGCGTCATGCAGTGGTCAGCGTCATGCTCTTTTTTTCCATTGACGTCCGTCCAGTGAGTGTAGAGTAAACCTTGTCCCCAGTAATAATTCCACGGACCTCTCCGGTCCAGAGGGTGTGTGTGTGGATTGCCAGTTCCATGGCAGATGCCAGGGAGTCAGCACTATTTTAAGCCCAGAGTGACGGCAAGGCATGTGTCTTACTGGAAGTGGCAGAGGGAGTGAGAGAATGGAGGAGGGAGAATCATTGGCACTGGGATCACTATGAGTAGTGTCCTCCTGTCCTGGGTGAGTCACTGAGTTAAAACTTGACAACCCCAGCCCACTAACTGACCACAGGTGGAACTTACTGACAAAGACTGAAAGGTTAGCTGAGTTCATGGGCTTTTGGTTTTGGAGTGTGTGGGTTGGGATTTGAGGGTCTTTTTTCTTCTGCCAATTCCATTCCAAATCAAAAAAGTAAAGAGAACTGGAATTAAGAATGTTTCATGTCACTGTAATTTTTTTAGTACTAAAAATATTTTAGTATTTAATGTCTTTTAGCCTATTTAGTTTGTCCTTATTTTCCATCTTAGCCTGTGCAATAATTACTTGGCAATTCTTTGGAACTGAGTTATCTGATGGGAACTGAGTAACTTATCTGATGTCAGATCCCCACCGAATCCATTTCCCTTGTGGATGCAGGCTCACACCTGCCCCATACACACACACACACACACACACACACACACACACACACACACACACACACACACACACACAATGCCACACCTCTGAATGCACAAGAAAGAAAGATTAGTAGCATAGGCCAGGTATCTGCTTTCACTAGTCCAGTTTTTTCTTATCGGTGCAGAATCACATGAACTGAACGAGACAAGGAAAGGAATCTAAATTAAACAAGAGATGCCCTCAGTGTGTGCCAGCTCCTCTCCACGAAGCCCTTTTCTACTTCCTCTTGGCAGATCCCCACAGATGCTGACATAGAGATCACCAGGGCCGCTGACTGCTGCCCTCCTATTGGGCTAACCCTCTTCCCTTTTGCATGACTGGCTCTGTTATCATTTCCCGAACGATGGTGTTTTTTCCGATTTCTTATTATATCTGACTGTTGACTGAGAGCTTATACTTGTTGCAGAGAAGAACTGAGCGTTACAGAACATTCAGATAGAAATGTGTTGTGTAAACCAGACATTCTCTGGTGTGTAGAACAGATTAGCTCTATACATAACAGAAATGTCATCTTAACGTTGTACCCCACTGAATGCATTTGATGCTGGTGATGTTGTTGACTTAAGGGGATTGTTATGAGTGTGACCTACTACCCCTCCACTTTCAATGGAAAACACCTGAAAGATTCTCCCCGTCTCTCTCTGCCAACCCGAATCAGATAAAGCCATCTCAGCAGGCCTCTTCGCCAGCTGTATTCTTCTTTATCATTAACCAAAAAGCCTGACATGACATCCTTTTATTATAGAAGAGTCAGGAAACATTGGAACGTTCCAGAGGCCAGCTTCCCTTCTTTCCTGTAGCTGGGCAGGACGTGAAGGCCTCTGTGGGTGTCCCTGTCCTTGTGCTGGGATGGGATGGGCTGTGTGTTTATAGGGCAGAGCAGTACACTGTACTGTATGTAAAGGATGTGGGTAACGTAGACTGCCTGGGATAACATAATCCAGACAGCTCCGTGGCTCCTGGGCCTCCCAGGCTATCAGTCAGGCTCTGGTGACAGCAGCAGGGACAGGGTTCCATACAGGGTCCATAAACATGACCCACACTGGAGACCGGTGGGGCTTCCTCCTCCCACCGTCCCTCCTGGCCCTGTCCCAGACACTGATCGAAGGTCAGTTTTGCGTCCCCTTCCTTGAATAATAAGGTTAGGTGTTTTGGTAATTGATTAGGATCCCCATTAGCTGTTGTGAAAGCACTAGTTACTCTTCCTGGGGTCTACATAAAACATGAAAATGACATGATACAGAACATTAATAGACAAAAGCTCAAGGACAGAATTACATACATTTTTAAAACGGCACACTTCAAAACACACAATATCTAGGATAAGATTGGAGGAGGGTAAGTTGTTTTCACAAGCAACTGCTATTGGGAGCGTTTCAACCAGCTGTGTTGGCATCAGGTGCTGTGATGTTATCTTTGAGTCAGCCGGGTGGCATATTGGAACATTATAGAACCACTTGGCTCCTAACGCCAAGGGATTTAAAGGGCCATGAAACGATAAGGCCGTACAATTTATTCTTTTTAATAAACCACACAGCAGTATAGAAAAATAAACGAAGGAAAGAAATACTAATTTTTGGTCTGATTCTGCTAAAAATGCTTACCACGGCACATTTTGGGTAGAAAAACAAACCTAACACCAGAATAAGAGTTGGGTTAAGGTTGTTGTCTTGAGATAGACTGAATGACTGACTCTCCACTACCTAGGCTGGCCTGGCAGAGTAGAGGGTGGTTCCCTGGCTCCCTCATCAGATTTTCTGGAGGAGGAGGAAGAGTGGTGGTGAGGGTTTCAGGAAGTCTCTGCTTATTCCCTCTGGCTGAATGATAGGAGGAGGCGGTAGAAGTTATTCTGATATCCAGACCTAGGATCAGCTCACCCCCGCCACCAAATACAAGCCTTACCTTTACTATTAGTGGATAAAATGTCAAACTGACCTCCGCTAGTGCTGAGCGATTAGCGCAGTTTTGAGGTTGTTTCGATTTTCTCTAATTTTTTTTAACATGTTAACGTCGTTATTTCATAATTCATTTCATCATTTTATAGCTGTTTTAATGTGATTTCCAAGTCAAAAATAGTGAACATTCAATTGCCAAAACATTGAAAATATTCCAATGTCTCTATCAGTTCCACATTGGGTAGACACCAATATAAAAATAAGAAATTACGATGAAATAATCAAATATTTCAATTGTGTATATCACTTAGTTTTTATCATTTTTAAATCCTTAAAGTAATCATTGTATTTCTGCTCAGGCAGTAGCAGTCAGCCAGCCACGCCATACTGTACTGTCTTTTTTAGACATTTAGTATGCTGCAGAGCTGTCTGACAATCATTTTACTACTACTTCAAAGTAGATGAGGTATACTTTAACCAACTGTCTCTCTCTTGTAGTTCTGTACATTCCTCTCATGCGGTCTGTGTGTAACCCTAACCTAAAATAGCAGGCATAAAAGTGGATCTCTACAGAGATCTGTATTTAATGCTCATGTCTATGCCCTAACAATGGGAGTCATTGTCCCAAAGGTGGGAAGGCAGGCATGATGTGTCGGTTCAAAATAAGCCCATAGAAACGCATTGTGTTATTTTGGACAGATTTGCCTCCTCTCTGATATGAGCTTTAAAAAAACGGTGCAATGGATTATGGTCATTGTTGTTTCTGTGCTTAAGGTTGAATATTTGCTTAATGAAAACTACAACTCCCTTCAGCCTGGCGTCTCACATAGTTCTTGACTTGATTTCTGAATGATTTGATTTCGCTCTACAGACACGGCGCGTTGGGCTCTCACAAAAAATACAAATAAATGGATTTCTAGTAACCGACGTCGGCCAATTAGTTGTTTAATAACACCGAAAAATAAATACAAATGTTGGTTAATCGCTCAGCACTGATATGGGAAATGTGATTTTAGAGCCAGAGAGAAACACCTGTACTCAGCATTAGACTTCTTGAAAAAATAAACTTGCTGAATAGAGGCTAGCCATACCTTCTATGGTTGTTGAACAATGGCTAGCCTCCATGTCTCTAAAGCTACTATAATAGTTATTTCAATTAGGTTTGGACAGGCTGTTTCTCTTCTCCCTGGATGCCCCAGTTGGTGTTTTAGTGATATTGCACAGTCACACAGACCAATTAAATAACATGAACACAGTTAGTATCTCCTGGCTTCCGCGCATAGCCTACAAGCCACTGATACAGACCTTTTGTATCTACATTTTAGAATGTCTAATAAATCCATGTAATATAGTCTGCACCATCACAATAAATCCATTATTTATTTTAGACGGGTCTAAAGAAGCGTGATATGAAGAATATGTTGACTTTCAGAAAAATAGAATAGCATACTCTTGAGTTGTCCTTGTATTTGGTCCTGATCAGGCTATGCCAAATGGCTGTGGGTTACACTAGTTTGTTTAGCAGGCAAGATTTGCTTAGAATTCCATGGCATTATTTTATAGTTTGAAGAATACAATTGAACATAGCTGAATAAAATGTAAAGAATATTTCCTCTAAATAATTTGAGGGAGTGCGCACATGCGGCTGTTCTGTGTTGAGCAGTTAACAAAGACACAGGTCCTCCTATATGTTTAATTTAGAGTTATTTATGTAACTTGAGTTGTTATGCATGTTGGGCTATATGTTTTTGGTTTTTAACACATTCTAAGGCTGCATGATGCGCCTAATGATTTGAACAAAGTTGCATGATGGGCATAAGCTCTGCTTTGTTTTTTGCACTTCAATCTCTCATTCACAATTTGCCTCGAATTTCCCTTCTCTCCCGGCTGCATGCCGAAGCACCTCTCACTCTCACGGCTCTCCGTCATGTCAGACCGACACATTGGGGACAGAACTGCGCGCGTCCTTATCCAATTCCGAGGCGCGTATTGGAAGAACTGTCCACGTTTTTACTTTTAGTCAGCCAACAAGATGAGTAGGCCGAACGAACAGCAAAAGCACTAGCCTATGTCAGTCTACTATACCCCATCGTACAAAAGTTGACTTTCTATTCTGTGTAAGAAATTAATATTCCAAACATAATGTGGGGCAGTTGTGAGATGGGATAGCTTCACAAAACCTGTTTTAAGCAATGAGCCTGACGCAACGGATGAGAATATTTTAGCTTAAAATGTTGAAAAACGGTTAGGCTATTTCTTATAATTCTAAGTGCAGCAATGTGCAGCAATGCTATAAGCGTGAATGTTCCGTTAGCAGGATAACACCATTCTCAAGTGACCACAAATGTGAATATGCATGTAATGCTTTTATATTAAAGGTGCGTTTTATGGTGAATTTTCTTCCCCAGCCTTGAAACTCACGCACTGCATATGTATGACAGTTAGGCTCTACACCTGTTGTAGAGCAGATTAATGTGCTTCTTTTTAAGAAGTTATTTGGCCAGTTTTGTTGTGATACGAACCTTATCAAAACATATAGGCCTATAGGCTAGGCTACATGATGTGTGTGCCTATGATTTGAGAAAAAAAGCATGCGCTGTTTCTTGCTTAAGCTGGGCATCATTCACAAGTGATGGGCTAATATTGTCACCATCACACTAATCTTGAGTTAATATTGTCTTTACATATACTAAATAATAAGTGTGAAATTGGTTTGGATTTGATTTAGGATGGACCGTTATCATGCACCTGTCTCAACAGGAGCACCGGAAAAAATATACCTGTCATCTATGTACTTAAATAGCGAATGGAGGACCCCCCCCAGTGGTACATTTTCATGCCAGCCAGGTAGGCTATGCTCCTGTTGTAAAGAGAAGCAATGTGCTTAATATTAGGGAAGTTGATAAATATAGTAGGCCTAGCCTGTAGAAAGCTGCCATCACTCTTGTTTTCTCACACAATTGCATAACCTACAGAAATGTTGCGCCACATGAGCTCATGGGCTGTCATGAGGTGTTTGATTAGATTGTCGATGACATTTGCATTGATGTCAGAGTGATTAGAGGGACAATAGTGCCAAGTACCAGTTTGGTAGGCTACTAATGACCATCAGCAGCATCAGAGCTTGCAGAAGCCTAATTACTGTGACTAAACTGTCTTGTGGAATTTGACTGCCGTGTGTGTGTGTGTGTGGCTGTAATAAGGTCAACGTAACAGCCCTAAGAGTGAGCCCCTTGCGTTGCTCTCTGACAGGGGTGCTCATTGCAGTGATTTTTTTTCTCTTTTTTTCCCCCCTTCTCATCCTCAATGTTTTCATTACTCAATGCAGCCAGACAACTGCCATTATCACAGGCTCTCAAACACACTTTACTGCCAGAGCTGTGGATATACTGGTGTTTATGCGTGTGCGAGCGTCAGGGTTTCCATTAGGAAAATGTGGCACCGGACATTTGACCGGCAGCATTTGAGTTTAATAGACATTTGAGAGATTTACCGGGCCCAAATGCAGCGGGTAACCTGATTATGGCGTCCACCCACGGTGCTCAGAATGACAGAAATCAAATTTAGATTATGGTTATTCATCTTAACAGAACATGCAACTTGAGGATGCAAAGGTGTGTGTCCTTCTTACTGAATTCCAGTGCTCACTTTGACAATCTTAGAATAACTACCCCATTTACCTTTCCTCAGGCAACAAGACAGAGTAACGAACCGCAAAATCACTAGCCTGTCAATCTACTATAGTAGAGAAATGTACCTATTCTATTGGTCAGCTTGTGCCTTTGGCTACTGGACAGTGAAATAAAGTTTATTTGTAAACCAATAGAACATGAGAGAAATAGGCTATAAAAGAATTGCCTTCGTTTCTATGGACAGATTTGACTTTGAAGCTAGGTGTAAGACATGCCTCATATGAAGTGAAACGATCCGGTTTCAGATAATTATGTATGTTTTCAAAATGCATACTGCCTACAGCAAAGTGGTGTGTGTGTGTGTGTTGTGTTTAGAATGAAATCACGTTAATCTCAACAGTAATGAATTAGATGTTTGAGAGAAGCTGTAGCAGCAGCTCTCGCGCTGCATGACATTTTCCGCTCGTAGTCTCTATCTGTATGCTCTGAGCATGTGATAAACATAACAGCTAACACAAATACACCACGCTGCAAATTTAATTTCACTAAATAATCCAGATAAACCTATAGACCGACCAGGCATGGCCGTTCAAATGTAATACCATCAATGAATAGGCTATAAAGCATACCTTTGCAATATGATTAATCATTTTGGGGGGGGGGGGGGGGCAATATCCGGCTGCTGTTTTATTTATGGGCTTTTCATTTTTTTAAAATTATCTGCCAAAACTCCTCCGTTACTGGCTAATGGAAACCCTGGTGTGTGTATTTAATGTGTTTGTGTGAAAGTAGTCTGAGGTTTCAGATCATATCACTGAAGGATTGTGAAAAGGAGGCCTATATATGGGCATGAATGTGGTTTTCCTCTGCGTGTGGGTTTGGATGATGGGAAGGAGAAAATGCTGGGTTCAGCACTTAAACGGGAGAAGTGGAACATGTGAAGGACTGGCTTTGTGTGAAGACATGAGGATTGACAGACAAACTGGGAAAATTCTGACCAACACGCGCAGCTCTGCAGTTTCGTAAATAAATACTTGCGCAACTTGTCCTTGTCCTCACTCTGAAAACCTTTTATCTCACAAAGGCCATACACACTCTGCTACTGTTCTCTCTCTCTCACACACGCACACGATAAACTTCTTGCCCAATCACAGATTTCTCCATGTTTTCCCTCTGAAAACATTCTCTCTCTCTCTCTCTTCTTTCTCTTTCTCTCTCCCACTCTGCCGTTTCCATGTTTTGTCCTGTGAGGTAGAGAGGGAAGCAGGATTAGGAGCCAGCCAGGCTGTGCCTGTTGAAGGCCAGATTACCATCAGTGCAGTTGGTATTCAGGCTTTATCTCTGCCTAACAGAACATAATCTTAGCTGCAGCACCGGCCGCACCGCCGGAGGAACAAATAGTGCTTTACCAGTCACGCATGCCTCACATTTATTAAGAAAAATACATTCCAGTCTGCTCTGGTTCTCCTCTCTCCCTATGTGAGTGGAGATTAGTGGAGCTGGGGGGTACAATTGGTTGGTGATTTAGAGAAGAACCGCCTTGGCCATGATATTTTCGAGAGACCGTTTCTGTTCTTATTTTGTTCGTTATTGAAGTTATTTATTTTTTTCCTTATTTCAACAAACACAACCAAACAAACAAACCAAAAATGGACATTGTACAGCATAAAAACATTGCACAGCGTGACATCCAGACATATCATCCAACAGAGCACATATACACAGTCAAATAGTATCTCACAAGCTACAGTACAGAACTAAATGGGTTCACAAGCAGAAGTCATCACCTGCAAGTCCTAGAAACACGACAAATAAAATGTCCAGATTCTAGAATTGTTGTTTCTGCTAGGGATCCTAGCAAGCATTTGTTCATAAGATGCTACTTCCAACATTGATTGTATCTACTGTTTCAGAGTAAGAGTGGCATGACCCTTCCAAATTCTAAGGATTACTCTAGCTGCTGTAACCATACCAACAGTGATCAGTGCAAATTCCTTTTGTTACATTAGGTAGCTCTGTTCTATTGCCCAGGAGACACATTCTCGGTGAAACTGGAATTGTTAACCCCAATAATTTCTCCAGATATTTTCAAACATCCTTCCAGAAAGGTAGATCTAATGTACATTCCCATATTGCTTGTAAAAATGCCTGTCTTTCTGGCATTTCCAACACAGAGAATTGTTGTTCAGACCCATTTTATGAAGCTTTGTTGGGGTCTATGTAGTATCTTAAATTGAGTAGGTTTCCCCCTGGCTTCCCTTATGTTTGGACAAGATTTTCAACTAGGTGCCATCCTCAATTTCACACTTAACGTCAGCTTGCCATATTGTTCTGCCGTTTTTACAGTCTACTCTACAGATGACTAAATATTGAGTAAAAAATGGCTGCTTTATGTTTGGGTAATTCCAAATACTCCGCTATTGGGTTCTTTCCTGGATTTTGTTAGTAGCCGGTTAACAAACATTCCCTCAATTGTAAATATTTACAGAAATGTCCCTTGTCTCCCACATCATATTTTTGTACCAAATCTGAGTATGACTTTAAAACATCTTCATGGTACAGATCACATGTAGAATGAATTCCTTACATTACCATTGTTTCCAGTACACTTATTTCCTATCCGTAGCCATGGGATTGTGACATAATGAGTAGCCTTGTTTTTAGATGTGAAATTCCACATATCTTGTGTACTGTTCTCCACATATCTTTTGAGTGTAACAAAATTGGGTTGGAAGTTTCAACAAACCTCTCCCCTGCAAGACTGTGACAGAAAATCAAATAAAGGGTAAATAAAAAAATATTGGTTTAATCTTTTTACTGCTTCAGCCCCTTCTCTCTCCTTTTTGGACCCATGTGCTATTATATCCTTTTAGTAGTGGTTTCTTTGCAGCAATTTGACCATGAAGGCCTGATTCACGCAGCCTCCTCTGAATAGTTGATGTATCTGTTACTTTTATTTGGGCTGCAATCTGAGGTGCAGTTAACTCTAACTTATCCGCTGCAGCAGAGGTAACTCAGGGTCTTCCTGTGACGGTCCTCATGAGAGACAGTTTCATCATGGCGCTTGATGTTGTTTGCAACTGCACTCGAATAAACTTTCAAGTCCTTGAAATGTTCTGCATTGACTGACTTAGGTCTTAAAGTAATGATGGACTGTCGTTTTGCTTTGCTTATTTGAGCTGTTCTTGCAATAATAAGGACTTTTTCCAAATAGGGCTATCTTCTGTATACCACCCCTACCTTGTCACAGCACAACCGATTGGCTCAAATGCATTAAGAATGAAAGAAATTCCACAAATTAACTTCTAACAAGGCACACCTGTTAATTGAATTGCATTCCAGGTGACTATCTCGTGAAGCTGGTTGAGAGAATGCCAAGAGTGCGCAAAGCTGTCATCAAGGCAAAGGGTGGCTACTTTGAAGAATCTCAAATATAAAATATATTTTGATATAACACTTTTTTTTGGTTACTACATGATTCCATATGTGTTATTTCATAGTTTTGATGTCTTCACTATTATTCTACAATGTAGAAGATGGTAAAATAAAGAAACAACGTTGAATGAGTAGGTGTCCAAACTTTTGACTGGTACTGTACTGTGTGTACAATTAAACACAGAAAACCAATCCCAAAATAAAACAAAGCAACTAGGAATGCTAGTTTTCAATGAACCGATGCTGCAGAGGATAACCTGCAGTCTCAACTCAAAATTCATTATGACCTGTCCAGTGTGTATGCCTGACGTTCTTCTTGTGTAGTTTCTTCGCCGTTGCAAACTTCTTCCTATTCAGTGCCATTTCCTTGGACAGGTACAGGGAAAAAGACAGCCGGTGGCCTTCCCATTGAACGCTGCCACCCTTTTATTTTGCGGCTTTAAATCTTGTCCTGGGCTGTAGATTGTAGGAAGTGGATGAGAACCGTTCTCAGCGCCCACTCTTGTCAGGCATGGTTAAGCTGCGCTGGGTTCCCAATTGCTCAATTAGATTCTAAAGATGTACCGATTTGATCTGGATTGACGTGATTATTCGCGATGACTTGTTTGTTTGCTAGTCTGGCCTGTGAATACTGCATTAAGCTTGAATACATTTTTCGTGTGTGTCAACATTCCAATAACGCCACTTTAGCAAGCTGTTTCAAGATGTAAATTATCTTTATATTAAACTGTACTACAAGTCAATATATTAAGATAATTGTATGCTGTTGAATTTAAATACTTACATGTGGGTATTAGGAGCTCTCTAAAGTGCTGCCATCTTTTTTTCGGCAGTCAAGTGACACCCCAATTTGTTCTTCTTAATCCAAGTTTTTATCCTGGCTTGACAGGGAAAGGTTGGTATCATCTTCCCTGGGATGAAATTAAATGGTTCATCCTGTCAGCACTGGAGCTGTTGGGGGAATGAGATGATTAGTTCTGCTCTCTGACCATTTATGAAAACATTACAATATGAATTGGTCAATCAATAAACAAAATGTCAGTCGTTCCACCTCAAAAAGCACGAGGAATTTGACACCCACCATGTCAGACCGACATTTTTCTGTAGTTGGAAACCAATACGATAAGCATTTCTATAAAATAATTTTATTGAAATATGTGATTTTGATCTTGAAAGCTAATTGATTGCACCCAAATTTAATGAAATATAATATTCATTAAATATAGTAACTTCCGATTTACAAAAGAAGTGAAGAATCTAAATAAATTGTCAAACACAGCCCACCCCAATGGCCAGTATATACTATCAGTGTTTGACAAATTGTATGAAGCTGCAATGTGGAGTATTGTGTATTCATATTATGTAATGTATTCTCAGTGAATTTGGTATGTTTCTCTCCCCCTTGGTCAGAGAAATTAGCCATTGAAACGACTTGCATTTTCCCCATAAATGAAGTGCAAGTAACAGGTTTTGCCCACTAGATGCCACTGTTCCTGCTACTGCCCTTTTATCCATTTAGCGAACTCTCCTTGAATGGTCCAACAAGAGGCAGCTCTCTGAGAGGGCTATCTCTATGGTGCAATTCTCATATGAAGCCCATCTCTATGGTGCAATTCTCATATGAAGCCCAACATGTGAGACAGTCGAACTTCAAGTTTCTCGGCATACACATCTCAGAGGGGCTGAAATGGTCAAACCACACGGACACAGTGGTGAAGAAGGGATGACAGCAACTTTTCAATCTCAGGAGGCTGAAGAAATGTGTCCTGTCTCCGATGGCCCTCCGTGTTATACAGGAGCACCATCAAGAACATAGTTTCGGGCTGCATCAGTCTGGTACGACAACTCCACCAAAGCTGACTGCATGGTGCTACAGAGGGCGGTATGCTCAGCCCAACCCACCATTGGGTACACACTGCCTGCCCTCCAGGACACCAACAACACCAGGTGTTGCAGGAAGACCAAGAAGGTCATCAGGGACCCCAGCCACACGAGCCATGGACTGTCCTCCCCGCTTCCATGTCTCGGACGCTGGCAATATAGGAGCATCATAGCAAATACTGAAAGACTGACCAATAGCTTCTACCATCAGACTGCTGAATAGCCATCACCTAGTCAGCTACATTCTAACTCTATCCCTTTCTTGTACTTCCCACCCCTGCAACCCTTTGCATGTGACTAATCTCTCTAAATCTAGGAGAATAATGCAGGATGGGTTGTTATGTTACATAGTGTCTTGTTGCCTAGTTTTTATTGTAAGAGAGTATGAGGCCCTCCTATGTGGGAGTTCCTTGTGTGAGGAAGGAATTTATCACTAAGTTTGTTTTCCCACTGTAGGAACTGCTGAGCAGTTGCCGAAGGTGGGTGTAGTATGGGTGTCTCTTCGGAGCGGCCTCTGGTTACGTTTTGTTCCTCCTTGTTTACTAATCACCGATCTGCCGGAACAGCCACATTTCTTGGAATGATAGTGGGGTGAGGGGAGAGCGTGATTGGTGGAGGGATGGAGGGGGGAGTTTCCACGGATCATCTCTCCTTCTCTCCCCCCGTTCTCTTCTATACACACCAAACTGCAGCCGTTCCACTTAGCTGTCCACAGGGCACAACTTCAAGAGGCTAATTTCAGAGCTTAAGTCTGATCTTGCCCTAGCAGAGCTCACACACACACACACACACACACACACACACACACACACACACACAATGATACAACCAGGAGAGTAATCACAGAGCTACCAGTAAACACTGATTAGCTGAGTGCTGTGCCCTTGAAAAAGCTCTATAGGAACTCTTTACCACCCCAGCGGCCCCACACACACAAGCGCATCACCACATCCTGCTCCTCTGACCCCGTTTGTGTAAACACACACAGACTCACTGGCAGATGCGAGGGGCAGTTGTTTTCCATTAGTTATGAGTGTATGTTATCCTCTGCTGTATGTTTTGGTATTTTATTAGGATCCCATTAGCTGTTACGAAAGCAGCAGCTACTCTTCCTGGGGTTCACACAAAACATGAAACATTACGTAATACAGACCATTAATATTAATTTAATTAATTAATAGACAAAAACAGTTCTGCAATATTGAAGGTCCCCAAGAACACAGCAGCCTCATCATTCTTAAATGGAAGAAGTTTGTAACCAGCACGACACTTCCTAGAGCTGGCTGCCTGGCCAAACTGAGCAATCGGTGGAGAAGGGCCTTGTTCAGGGAGGTGACCCAGAACCCGATGGTCACTCTGTCAGAGCTCCTCTGTGGAGATGGTTGTCCTTCTGTAAGGTTCTCCCATCTGTGCAGCACTCCTCGGTAAAAGGCACATACAGTTGAAGTCGGAAGTTTACATACACCTTAGCCAAATACATTTCAACTCAGTTTTTCACCATTTCTGACATTTAATCCTAGTAAAAATGCCCTGTTTTAGGTCAGTTAGGATCACTACTTTATTTTAAGAATGTGAAATGTCAGAATAATAGTAGTGATTTACTTCAGCTTGTATTTTACGTCATCACATTCCCAGTGGGTAAGAAGTTTACATACACTCAATTAGTATTTGGTATCATTGCCTTTAAATTGTTGAACTTGGGTCAAACGTTTCGGGTAGCCTTCCACAAGTTTCCCACAATAAGTTGGGTGAATTTTGACCCATTCCTCCTGACAGAGCTGGTGTAACTGAGTCAGGTTTGTAGGCCTCCTTGCTCACACACGCTTTTTCAGTTCTGCCCACAAATATTCTATGGGATTGAGGTCAAGGCTTTGTGCTGGCCACTCCAACACCTTGACTTTGTTGTCCTAAAGCCATTTTGCCACAACTTCGGAAGAATGCTTGGGGTCATTGTCCATTTGGAAGACCAATTTGCGACCAAGCTTTAACTTCCCGACTGATATCTTGAAAAAAATATATATATATATGATCTTTGTCCCCATGTGCAGTTGCAAACCATAGTCTGGCTTTTTTTTATGGCGGTTTTGGAGCAGTGGCTTCTTCCTTGCTGAGCGGCCTTTCAGGTTATGTCGATGTCGGACTCGTTTTACTGTGGATATAGATAGCTTTGTACCCGTTTCCCCCAGCATCTTCACATGGTCCTTTGCTGTTGTTCTGGGATTGATTTTCACTTTTTGCACCAAAGAACTTCCTGAGCGGTATGACGGCTATGTGGTCCCATAGTGTTTATACTTGTGTACTATTGTTTGTACAGATGAACATGGTACCATCAGGTGTTTGGAAATTGCTCCCAAGGATGAACCAGACTTGTGGTCTAATTTTAGGGGCTGATTTATTTTGATTTTCCCAAGCAAAGAGGCACTGAGTTTGAAGGTAAGCCTTGAAATACATCTGCAGGTACACCTCCAATTGACTCAAATTATGTCAATTAGCATTTCAGAAGTTTCTAAAGCCATGACATAATTTTCTGGAATCTTCCAACCTGTTTAAAGGCACAGTCAACTCAGTGAATGTAAACTTCTGACCCACTGGAATCGTGATTAAGTGAAATAATCTGCCTGTAAACAATTGTTGGAAAAATTACTTGTGTCATGCACAAAGTCGATGTCCTAACCGACTTGCCAAAACCTGTAGTTTGTTACCATGACAGTTGTGGAGTGCTTGAAAAACCTAAGCGTATGTAAACTTCCGACTTCAACTGTAACAGAGTTTGTCAAAAGGCACCTAAAGGACTCTGACCATGAGAAACGAGATTCTCTGGTCTAATGAAACCAAGATTGAACTCTCTGGCCTGAATGCCAAGCGTCACGTCTGGAGGAAACATGGCACCATCTCTATGGTGAAGCATGGTGGTGGTGGCAGCATCATGCTGTGGGGGATGTCCCAAGGACTGGGAGACAAGTCAGGATTGAGGAAAAATTAACTGAGCAAAGTACAGAGCTCCTTGATGAAAACCTGCTCCAGAGCATTCAGGACCTCAGACTGGGGTTGAAGGCTCACCTTTCAACAGGACAAAGACCCAAAGCACACAGCCAAGACAACGCAGAAGTGGCTTCAGGATGAGTCTCGATGTCCTTGAGTGACCTAGCCAGAGACTTAAACCTGATCGAACATCTCTGGAGAGACCTGAAAATAGCTGTGCAGTGACTCTCCCAATCCAACCTGACAGATACCCAAGAAGACTCAATGCTGTTATCGCTGCCAAAGGTGCTTCAACAAAGTACTTAGTAAAGGGTCTGAATGCTTAAATAAATGTGATATTTAAGTTTTGTAATAAATTTGCAAAATTGTTTAACTCTTTTCTTGCTTTGTAATTATGGGGTATTGTGTGTAGATTGAGGAGAAAATCAATTTTAGAATAAGGCTGTAACGTAATAAAATGTGGAAAAGGGCACACAGCCTACATGTCAGTACATACACACATTATCTAGGTAAAATAGGGGAGAGGTGTTGCTTTTGCTGTTTTTCTGTTCATTTGAGCAATATGAGATGGAAGTTCCATGCAATAATGGCTCTATATAATACTGTACTTTCTTGAATGTGTCCTGGATGTTCCTGGGTCGCTCCACGAAATGGGTGCCTTTTGCATCCCTTTGATTTTAAATATACATTTGGCCTCATTATTGAATTTTAAAAGCCTGTTACATTAAATGAAGTGCCCTTTTAATATAGACCACATGGACAATTTAATCAAACAGATTTTCAATATGAATAAAGGCTTGCCGAAGTGGCACAATTCAGCCAATTGACATGGCAACTGTGTCACTTCTAGGAAGATTTCCCACTTAATCCAAAAATGTCTCCTAAGATTCAAGATCATTGTTAAAGCCCGAGTTAGTTTCTGAAGATTATTATTGATTTCACGTCATTAGTTACTAATTTACGTCTGTCCCTCATTTTAAGATCAACCCTGTTACGTGAACTGAACTCTCATTTTAATGTTGAAACTATTCCTTTTCAAATATATTTTTTAGAAAGAAACATTGAACATCTAATAGTCAAATCCTAGTGTAAAAGTAGGTGATCTGGTTCTACTCTTTGCCGTTTTCCTGATGTTTTGTGGTGAAGAACTGAGCCAGCCAAGCATAATAAGTCAATCCTGTTACCCATAAAATCAAATCAAATGTATTTGTCACATACACATGGTTAGCAGATGTTAATGTGAGTGTAGCGAAATGCTTGTGCTTCTAGTTCCGACAATGCAGTAATAACCAACGAGTAAACTAACCTATCAATTCCAAAACTACTACCTTATACACACAAGTGTAAAGGGATAAAGAATATGTACATAAAGATATGAATGAGTGATGGTACAGAACGGCATAGGCAAGATGCAGTAGATGGTATCGAGTACAGTATATACATATGAGATGAGTATGTAAACAAAGTGGCATAGTTTAAAGTGGCTAGTGATACATGTATTACATAAAAATGCAGTAGATTATTATAGTATATTAAGTAGCATAGTTTAAAGTGGCTAGTGATATATTTACATCAATTCCCATTATTAAAGTGGCTGGAGATGAGTCAGTGTGTTGGCAGCAGCCACTCAATGTTAGTGGTGGCTGTTTAACAGTCTGATGGCCTTGAGATAGAAGCTGTTTTTCAGTCTCTCTGTCCCTGCTTTGATGCACCTATACTGACCTCGCCTTCTGGATGATAGCGGGGTGAACAGGCATTGGCTCGGGTGGTTGTTGTCCTTGATGATCTTTATGGCCTTCCTGTGACATCGGGTGGTGTAGGTGTCCTGGAGGGCAGGTAGTTTGCCCCCGGTGATGCGTTGTGCAGACCTTACTACCCTCTGGAGAGCCTTACGTTTGGGCGGAGCAGTTGCCGTACCAGGCGGTGATACAGCCCGACAGGATGCTCTCGATTGTGCATCTGTAGAAGTTTGTGAGTGCTTTTGGTGACAAGCTGAATTTCTTCAGCCTCCTGAGGTTGAAGAGGCGCTGCTGCGTTAAGGATTGATTGAATATGTCCGTAAACACACCAGCCAGCTGGTCTCCGCATGCTCTGAGTGCGTGGCTGGGGATGCCGTTTGGGCCTGCAGCCTTGTGAGGGTTGACACGTTTAAATGTTTTACTCACGTCGGCTGCAGTGATTGAGAGTCCGCAGGTTTTGGTTGCGGGCCGTGTCAGTGGCACTGTATTGTTCTCAAAGCGGGCAAAAACGTTATTTAGTCTGCCTGGGAGCAAGACATCCTGGTCCGTGACTGGGCTGGTTTTCTTTTTGTAATCCGTGATTGACTGTACACCCTGCCACATACCTCTTGTGTCTGAGCCGTTGAATTGCGACTCTACTTTGTCTCTATACTGACGCTTAGCTTGTTTGATTGCCTTGCGGAGGGAATAGCTACACTGTTTGTATTCGGTCATGTTTCCCGGTCACCTTGCCCTGGTTAAAAGCAGTGGTTCGCGCTTTCAGTTTCACGCGAATGCTGCCATCAATCCACGGTTTCTGGTTTGGGAATGTTTTAATCGTTGCTATGGGAACGACATCTTCAATGCACGTTCTAATGAACTTGCTCACCGAATCAGCGTATTCGTCAATGTTGTTGTTGGACGCAGTGCGGAACATATCCCAGTCCACGTGATGGAAGCGTAGATAGACATTGTAGAAATGTTTTAACAATACATTTAAAAAATGAAATGCAAAGCTTTCATTCAATTGCCCCACCCTGTTGCACACAGCTTACATTCTCCCTAACACAAAGATTTATTTCTGATTTGACATGTAAATCTTTACCCTGTTACGGTCAACGCTGTTACTTTATTTGGTACTTAGACACTTACTATAGTCATGATTTTATTTAACCTCTTGGGATGGGGAAAAACTTTTTATATTTTTTATTTTTATTTTTTATGAAGTCAATCATGTGCTCTTTATGGCAGAATGTTAAAATAAAAAATATCACCGAATTGGTCACCGACTTGGTGGAACAACCCTTCTACTGTGCTGGACAGTGTATCCTACATGCTCTCCCTGGTCAGTCTTTTTTTATTTTTTTATTCCATGGTTTGTATCAGTCTTGGGCTGCTGGGTCATCTTTGGTTGGAGCTGCTGCTCTTGTTCTGCAGAACTGGGCCTAGTTGATTCTTGGGCCTCTGGGTGGTTCCACTTAAAAGAAGTGTGGGGGTGTGGGAGCCTCTCCCAATGACCGACCGTCCAATCATACTGTGGGAAAACTATACACATACTTACCGACACATGTATTTATGTACTCACGTACAGTACATGAACTTACACATGCATAAACAAATACATTTACAAGCGCACGTCTTACATCACGTATCAGGCACACGCACAAACACATGTTTTACTAGTTTTTGTACACGGTTTTCTTTCGGCATTGTATCTCTTTTTCTAATCATAACATTGCTTTAAAGGGTACTACTGTATAAACCAAGTCATAATTTCACAGTACAAAGATTTTAAGTATCCTTTTATTATACCCCACTAAATTTGCTGCAACATGAGAAGGGTCCATCACTTAGTTGATCCAGAAAGAAGAGATCTTACTAACATGTTTTGTCTGTCACCATCTCTGTGTCTCCAGGACCTGTCCTGCATCGATGACCTCTCCAACAACTCTCTGTTCTCCTCTCCGGCCGACTCTCTGTCAGAGTACGCCGATGCCCAGGACTTCATACACGCAGACAACCTGGCCCACGTGCCTACACTATGGGACATAAACACACCAGCACAAAGCCAGCTGGAGGTGAGGGGACCCGACTACACACAGACTGACTCCCTCTTACTTTTTATGTTGACTATTTATTTATTTTATTCATATAGCACACCCACTCTCACATTGTTTTCTTTTTCTCACACAAAACAATGAGACATTCATCAGCACATACATGCATCACCACACACTACTACCTAGATAAACATTTCTCTGCCAACTAACACCACTATGTTCATACTCACACATACATGCTCACTCTAAAAACAAGACCAAGTGTCTGTGTGCTTAACACTCGACAGCAATTCTCAAATACACGTCATGTACAGAAGGTAAATGTTGCCTCTAACCACTGATCCGGGGTCAGATATGTTTACAACCCATCTCCAGAAAGAGAGAATGTTAGGGAATATGACTCAGAAGTGGGAAAAATGTTATTTGTTTGAGTCTTTGTGTTTTTCCTATTGATTCTATTGTTATTTTCTCCATTATTTATCTATGTATTCTACACACTTTCTGTGCCCTTTGTTGCCGCTGGCTTTCACTAACAAGCAGACATGTCACTTATGTTGTTGTTCCAGAAGTTCTGACATTCGTGACTCACACGACTTGGGTGTGACTTGCATCTTTTCATTTGGTTTGAATGCTTGTTTTTTGTTTGTTCTCCCTGCAGCTAAATGCCAACAGGTTTCAGGGTTTGAGCAGTTTGGAGGATATCTCTGCCATTATCAGCACCCCACCTTTGGGAGGATACCAGGTAGCCTCAACCCTCCAAATTTAATCGGACCTAAATTAGTCAAGTGACTGACTGAGGCCCATTTTGAAAAGCACAAGAATGTGGAGATGGAGTCAAAACAGACTGCATCATTTTAAATATGCCACACTAACTTAAAAATAAGTTTAGCATAACTTGAAACCCACATGAATTATTGCTGCCTTTTTTGCGGACGTTACAAAAACAGGTTTTGAAATCTTGTGTAAATATATTGAGTAAAACAGTTAACTTCTCTGTTACTCTTAGTGAGCCCCTCCTCCAAACAATAGTCTATTTCTCTAACCTATCCACTCAGGCTCTTAATGACCTTATTAATGAGCATCAGGACAAGTAATTGCAGGTCAGCTAATGATCAGTTAATTAGCTCTGTCAACCCGTTGACCTGTAACCATTCACTATGATTTAGAACTTTTTTTTAATTTCACCTCATATCTATCTTGTTTCTGTCTTGTCCAGTTTGTTGAGGTTATTTTTACTTATCTTCCTCACCTGCACTGATCTGGAAAGAGGGGCCCTTTGCTTTCACTTGTCCAGTTTTATCATATCAGTGTAGATGGACAGGAGGCAAATAATAGACATGATATGAACTACATTACCCATATCCCTTTGCTTATGCAGGTTCAGAGAACCCAGACTCCGGCAGAAGAGGAGGAGGAGGAGGAGGAGACAGAGGAGCTGGGACACGTAGACACTTACGCCGACTACAAACCATCCAAATGTATGCTTCCTGACACTACTCTCAAGACACAATATGTTGTCCTGGTTGCTGTTTTTGTGTTTTTCTTTGTGGAAGGAATTTGAATTTTGCAATTAGTCATATTTTTCAGTGACATTAGTACACAACTACTCATACAGGGAATAATAATATAATCTGATATGGATAGTTAGTCTGTGAGGGATTTAGTAAAATGTTGCCTGTCTGTTCAACATTTAAATGATCTCCCTCTTTTGTCCTTCCTCAGCTACCATAGGGATCTCCCACCCAGACATAGTGGTGGAGACCAACACGCTGTCCAGCGTCCCTCCTCCTGACATCACCTACACTCTATCCATTCCTAACCTCACCATCAACTGTGGCCTGCTCTCTGCCCTGCAACTCGAGGCCATCATCTACGCCTGCCAGGTAACACTCACCTTTATCACCTCTGACCTCACCCGTCTGGTCTGGCAGGAACAAGTTCAAGTATGTTTTAGAAACTGTATTTGGTGTTATCTTCAGCTGTGCATTTGATACCTCTCTGTGTAAGTTGTTCAATAGTATGCGGTGGTTTTATTAAATGCCTGTCTTTTATAAGAGTGTCGACTAAATGACTACAATGTGAAGTGTTAGTTACCGATAATGTGTGTACAGGAACAAGTTCAAGTGCTTGGAAAAGTGTGTGGTTCATAAATAAAGGGTATATTATACAATGTCTTTAAACGCGTTCTACTGTATTGCCTACTTTAGCTGTGGAGTTTCTATGTTCAGTATTTGTTCAATATATTATCCTGCTGTTTAATTGAATGCTTGTATTGTAAGTCACGTTGTCTATTAAATGACTTCAATATGACATGTATACGTTAGTCATAGTGTATGTCTGTATACACATGTGAACACTGTGCGCCATGTGTGTTCCCAGCAACATGAGGTGATCCTGCAGAACAACCAGAGAGCAGGCTTCCTGATAGGAGACGGGGCCGGAGTGGGGAAGGGCCGTACGGTGGCCGGCATCATCCTGGAGAATTACCTTAAAGGAAGGAAGAAAGCACTATGGTAAGACACTATATTCCTTCTACTATTACTACACTCAATACATTACCCAGCCTAGCTCTGTTTCTCCCTACCTTATAGTTATATCCTACCATTACGTAGGTGGGTGTCTCCCTGCCTAATAGATTTAAGTTTGAGTGGTTTCGATTGTAAAACGTTAGTTGTAATGGATATTGCGTCAGACTGGGGCCTTTGTGACCTGCATTAGAAACCATCAATGAAAGTCAGTGCCATTGATTACTACCAACTCTGAAATAAACCTGTTTCACTTGTGCGTCATGCTTGTTTTGTAAAGATGCACTCATTCTCCTCTTCCACCCCTCAGGTTCAGTGTGTCCAATGACCTGAAATACGACGCAGAGAGAGATCTCAAAGACATAAATGCTCCCACTATTCCTGTGCATGCCTTAAACAAGGTGAGACAATGAGAAATGAATATGTCAAACAACCATTACAATTACTGTATGTTGTCTTCTGAGGGTCTGTAAGCACAAATGCTGTCTTGTTTAACCTCTGCTTGTGTCGCTTTCTGTAGATAAAGTATGGCGACACAGCTACCTCAGAAGGAGTCCTGTTTGCGACATACTCTGCTCTGATTGGTGAGAGTCAAGCAGGAGGGCAGCGCCGCACCAGACTCAAGCAGATCCTGGACTGGTGCAAGCCCGGCTTTGACGGCGTCGTATCCTTATACACTACACTACCACCTTGGTCACTATTAACCTGATAATATCTGATTGTAGATGGTCCGGGTCCGTGGCTCTATCAGGATTTCTGTCTACGTATAGAATTGTTGTAAATTGACAATCCAGTCAATGCACTGGCCATCCTAGAACTACTGCATGTTCTAACCGCTATTACTGAAGCGAGCCCTAAAATAAGAACAAATACGTCCTGATGAAATTGCCCGTCTAGCATGGCCATCTCGTACAGTGACTACCAATTATCCTTGAACATAAGTTTAGCTCAATCAGCATGTTTACGCTGGGCAGGTTCACATTGTAGCAGCGTTTTCCCCTTGACCATGTTCCTAGATTGTGTTTGACGAATGCCACAAGGCCAAGAATGCCACGTCCACCAAGATGGGCAAGGCCGTGCTGGACCTGCAGC